>NC_057716.1:94154922-94249170 GCF_004010195.1 Chiloscyllium plagiosum
TGTTCCTTGGATGCTGCCTGACCTGCTGCGCTTTTCCAGCAACACATTTTCAGCTCTGATCTCCAGCATCTGCAGTCCTCACTTTCTCCAGGCAATTTAGCATAGCCAATTCACCTAACCTGCACATTTTTGGACTGTGGGAGGAAACCAGAGCAAACCCACGCAGACACGGGGAGAATGTGCAAACTCCACACAGACAGTTGCCTGAGGCAGGAATTGAACCCAGGTCTCTGGCACTGTGAGGCAGCAGTGCTGGCCACTGTGCCACCCACTGCCACCGTACTGCCCAGAGGAAATCCACACAGACACCGGGAGAATATGCAAACTCCACACAGACAGTCGCCCAAGGCTGGAATCGAACCTGGGACCCTGGTGCTGTGAGGCAGCAGTGCTAACCACTGAGCCATCGTGCCACCCTTGGAGGCACAGTTAATAAGTTTGTGGATGACACCAAAATTGTTTGGTCAGGCAGCATCCGAGGAGCAAGAAAATTGTTCTTTCGAGCAAAAGCCTTTCATCAGGCTTTTTCATACATCCTGATGAAGGGCTTTTGCTCGAAATGTCGATTTTCCTGCTCCTCAGATGCTGCCTGATGCCCGGTGCTTTTCGAGCACCACACTAATCTCGATTCAGATCGCCAGCATCTGCAGTCCTCACTTTCGCCTACCAAAATTGGTTGTACAATGGTTAGTAAAAAAGGTTAGCAAAGATTCCAATGAGTTCTTAATCAATTAGATCAATGGTCTGAAGAGTGGCAGATGGAGTTTAATTTAGGTAAACGGAAGATTTTGCATTTTGTAAAATAAAAATGGGCAGGACGTATACAATTAAATGTTAGGGCCCTGAGTAGTGTTGTAGAACAGAGAGATCCAGGGATTCAGGTACAAAATTCTTTGAAGTTTGCATCACAGATAAAAAGGGAGGTGAAGAACACATTTAGCATGCTTGTCTTCATTGCTCAGAGCTTTGCGTATAGAATTTGGAATATCAAAGTTGAAGTTGTACAGGATGTTGATGAGGTCTCTTCTGGAGTATTGTGTGCAGTTCCACTCACCCTGTAAGCGGAAGGATATTATCAAACTAGAGAGGTTTCAGCAAAGATTTACTAAAATGTTGCCTGGACTGGAGGATTTGAATTATAAAAATAGATGGAATTGCCTGGAACTATTTTCCTTGGAGCATAGGAGGCTGTGGGGTGACCATATAGAGGCCTATACAATCATGAGGAGCATATGACTTGGAGGTGCTGATTTTGGACTAGGGTCGACAAAGTTAAAAATCACACAACACCAGGTTATAGCCCAACATGTTTATTTGGGAACACTAGCTTTCAGAGCGCTGCTCCTTCATCACCTGACAATCACCTGATGAAGGAGCAGTGCTTCGAAAGTTAGTGTTTCCAAATAAACCTGTTAGGCTATAACCTGTTGTTGTGTGATATTTAACTAGGAGGAGCCCATATAAGGTGAATAATAAGTATCTTTTCCCTGGGGTGGGTGAATTACAAACTAGGGGACATATTTTTAAATGAGGTTGGAATGTTTTAAAAAGGACATAAGGGGATCATTTTTATACAGACAGTGGTTCGTCTCTGGAATGAACTGGAGAGGAAGTGGTGGATGCGGGTACGGTTACAACATTTAAAAGTCATTTGGACAAGTACATGAAGAGTAAAGGTTTGGAGGATATGAGCCAAGCACAGGCAATTGGGCTGGTTTAGTTTGGGAACATAGTAGGACTAGTTGGCCTGAGGGGTCTGATTCAATGCTGTATGCCTCTATTACTCTCTGATTTTTAGACTTCAACTTTTGATTTAGCCAAAACAGCATTAAGTGATAGTGTATATGTGGGAATATATTTCTAACAATTTGACAGTAATTATGTAGATTGAGCTTGATCAGGCTAATTCTTAATACCACACCACTATCCTCAAATGAACAGTATTGAACTCCCTCAAGTCCACTAATGATATTCATCTATCTTATTCTGGCATGGAATTTCTTTCCGTTTTTGTGTGCATGTGGATGAAACACTGCTATTGAAGCAGCCTTTATTGCTTGCTCCATTAAATAGATTGTTAACATTGTGTGAATCCATCAGGAAATCTTGATACTGTTGTTCTACGTACAGGTATGCAGAATGACAGAAGGACTGTTACTTGGCAACAATATAGGGAGGCAGTCTCCTGAAATCATAAACCTCAAAAGTGGCACTGAAGTAGTTTATCAATGTCATCTGAACCCCAAGATATGTTGTGTCCTTGAAACATATTGCAAGCTTTAATTCCAAACATATTGACGGAGATCAGGAAGTAGCTTTATTTAGTTTATGGCAACCCTTTATTTCTTTTGACTTCAATTGATCATAGGACTTAAATTACAAGTTTTGTTTCACAATACATTTCAGAGGCTTGTAATACGTGGTATACATTTTACACCTTAAATATCTATAATGACCTCATTCGGAAGATATAAGTTTGCCTCAATTTGAGGTATTAATGACAACTTCTGAATTTCAAGTTTTACGGTGATCTGCTTTAATGTTCACACCTGCCGACAACTGTGCCAGAGCCCCTCAGCTTCATAAGGGACTGTTACACATAGGAAATTTAAACATAGTAGTTCACAGCACAGACAAAGATCATCTTTCAAAATCCAACACATTGCAAGAGCAATTTATATATTCATAATTCTAATCTGACTTCCTCACTCCATCGTGAGAGCCTTGAACTTCCCTCCACTTCAACTATTTGACTAATTTTGTTTTAACACAAGCGAAGCACCTGCTGTCAAAATTCTTCTTGGCAGTGTTCCACACTCCAACGACCTCTACGTAAAGAAAAGCCTTTGAGCCTCTCTTAGCCTCTTAACGATGATATTAAATTGATGATCCTTCATCTCCGAGAGTCCAACAAGAGGTAATGGTTTTTCCCAAATTACTCAATCAAATAGGTACTTTGCTCTTTTGGAATTGCTTCATGAAATGCGAACATTTAAACAAAAAATAATACTGCAGCTAACATTTCTCCCAAGCAACTTTTGAAATCCATAAGTAAATTGTAGGAGTTAGCATTCCTTCTGATTCCTCACTAGCTTACTACTCTAATTAATGTAACTGTAAGTTCACATTGCTACATACAATTCACTATAATGTTTTATAGCTTTTATTTTCAACTGTATCAGTTTTAATTAAAATACTTTTTAGCAGTTCCCATGAAATGTAATTGCATTTCTGCTCTTTTTATTGTTTACCAAACTGGCCGATTGCTTTCAAAGCCTAATTGTCCAATTAAAAGAAAAGAAAAATATGTTTAAATGAAATGATATTTATATATCCTACAGCAATTTTCTTCTCTTTCAAACCTTTAAAGAACAAGCTATTCACAAGTTCTTAATGACAATGAATCACGTAATTCGTGATAGTTAATGTTTGGATTGTACTTTATGAACTTTTGCACAAAGCATACTTTTGAAAAATTATATTTTTCTCCTCTTGCCTGTCCTTCACACACTGAGTGCTTGGTCCTAACAAGCTTCCCTTGAGTCCAACATGCAAATGATACAAATCATAGGAGACATGTAGCTACTTATTATTATGATTTGCTTCTCACTGTAAAATGACTACTACTCCTGCCTGCTACTACATCCAGAGAATAGGAAATGGAGGGAATACAGTGTTTTATAATAATGTAAGCTTCTGACAGGGTTATTGCTGAGGACTATTTGTTATGATAACATGGGTTTGTAGGGATGACAGTTTAGGATTTTGAAGGAGTAAGGCATATAATTTCTCATTATTTCTTGAATAATATCTGTCACATCAGTGTAACTTGTACATGGCTGCTATCAGGTAATGAGCCACATCTCGTTCAAGACAATAGCCTCTTTTTGGCAGACTCCCTAATGGTTTTGCCTCTATCACACTGGAACAAGAAAGCCAGTGGATCCTATTCTGAAAGGGGATGGTAGCAGTAAATCTACTTTACGTTGAGCAATGGTAACATGATGAGTAGTGGCATGGCTGACTTGTGCAACATATAGGAGGATGAAAGGATATTCTCCAGAAAGTTTTCAGCCTCACTGTCCTCAAATCCACCAATGTTTTGACAGAAAACAGTAGGAAAATCTAGGCCTATGATACTTCAATTCCCATCTCGCGTATTCCTTTGTTTTCAGCTCTTAGAGGTCTACATCTAATAAGTTATCATGTATTTCTTTTCTCTTACTGGATACTGAATTAGGAGATAGAACATAGAACACGGTGGCACAGTGGCGTGTGGGTGGCACAGTGGTTAGCACTGCTGCCTCACAGCGCCAGAGACCTGGGTTCAATTCCCGCCTCAGGCGACTCTCTGTGTGGAGTTTGCACATTCTCCCCGTGTCTGTGTGGGTTTCCTCCCACAATCCAAAAATGTGCAGGTTAGGTGAATTGGCCATGTTAAATTGCCCGTAGTGTTAGGTGTAGGGGAATGGGTCTGGGCGGGTTGCGGGTCGGTGTGGACTTGTTTGGGCCGAAGGGCCTGTTTCCACACTGTAAGTAATCTGTTCTAAAAACAATTAGCCACTGTCTATTTCATTATTTTCAGAATAACAAAGATTTTAAAATAAAAAATCAGACTTGCAGCATCTGTGGAGAAAGAAGCAAAGTTAACATTTTAAATCCAATGTGACTCTTCTTCCATAACAAAAGGGGCTGAAAAATAGGGTTTTTTTGCATTTTTGATGAGGGGAGGATGAAAGAATTAATCACGAGGATGCACAGTACAAAAAGAAAAGGTTGTGTGAATAATTGGAAACTGTCTGAGGAGTGTTAAATTTCTTGGAAATACCTATAATCTTGGGTGGATTGAAAAATGAATGGTGGCTTTCCCACCTTGAGCACTTCCTTTTTATTTTGCCCTGGGCACAGTCACCAGCTGTGAGAGAGTTCCTCTCATTCCACCTCCCGCTTGTCAGCAGCATTAAAAAAAAAATAGCATTTGCCTACTCCTTTCAGTTTTTCAGAAGAGTCATAATGGACTCAAAACATCAACTGTGTTCCACTGCCCACAAGTGCTTGGCACAGTGGCTCAGTGATTAGCACAGTAACCTCACAGCACCAGGAACCTGGATCTAATTCCAGCCTTGCTACATGTTCTCCCTGTGTCTCTGTGGTTTTCCTCCTGGTGCTCCAGTTTCCTCCCACAGTCCAAAGATTGGCTTTGCTAAATGACCCAGGTGGATAAGACAGTAAATGCTTGGATTGCAAGGATGGGGCAGACAGGAAGGGTTGGTTCTGAGTTGGAAGTTCTTCAGAGAGTTGGTGCAAACTTGATGGGCTGAATGGCCTCTTTCCACACTGTAGGGATCCTATGTTGCTAGACCAGCTAATTTTCTCCAACATTTCCTGTTTTAATTTCAGCATTCCAATGCCCACATATTTTGCTATTATGCTGATACATAGAAGAGATTTTAATTCTAAGTGACGAATAAATTGGTTTGCATTTGTCTGTGAGGCAGGGTGGAAGAGCTGAATGGCCTATTACTGCCTCTAAGCCTTGTGCTCAGTTTCAAACATGAACACAGGATATATGCTGCACTTGGAGTTGGAAGAGATTGATCCAAGAAAGATCCAAATTTGATCCTTAGGCATCACCATAATAATTTGGGATTAGATTACCTACAGCGCAGAAACAGGCCCTTCGGCCCAACAAGCCCATACTGACCCTCCAAAGAGTAACCCACCTAGACCCATTTGTCCACTCCCTACTAATGCACCTATCGCTATAGGCAATTTAGCATAGCCAATTCACCTGACCTGCACATCTTTGGACTATGGGAGGAAACCCACACAGACAGTCGCCCGAGGCTGGAATCAAACCTGGGGTTCCTGATGCTGTGAGGCAGCAGTGCTAGCCACTGAGCCACTGCACCGCCCTGAATCTTACAGGTGCAAAGGCAATTTAGTCATGTCAAGAGATCTGTTTGCAATCTGTATGCCTCATCATTGGAAGTTGTACTCAATTTAAAATGAACCAATTGTCTTTGTTAAATTAGGTAAGAGAGAATTTGATAGGAAGGTTTTAATCATTTATGCAGTAACATTGATCAGACGTTCATACCATTGTTAGTTACTTCCCAAAAACAGTTTCAGATGTAAACTTGCCAATGTCCATTGCTATTGTGAATCAATGAACATTTAACAAATATTCAAAAAGATGCAGTCATTTAGTGATTATGGGACTGGATAAGCAACAGCTAGCAATCTGACTAAAACATAAATTCACTTCCCACTATGACATTTGAATTCGGTTTTAAAAAGATCAGAAATCATTTTTAAAAGTTGAATGTAGACTTTCAAAAATGTGGAAATATGAATGTCCTCATGAGATTGTCCAATTGTCTGCTAATATCCCCTGCCACTTGAACTGTTCTAACACATCTGTAACTCTAATCCCATGCTAACAACTTAACTACGTCTTGGGTGACTGAACAAACTGTACATCTCTTGAAGCAGACAGCCTACCACTATCTTCTCAGAACAACTAAGGATGGACATAAATTATGGACGGAATAGCAACACCTACACCCTAAGAATACATTTAAAAATAAAACTAATATCCGACATTGACAAACAGAATTAGTAAGTTGGTGCTGGTTAGTTGGTAGGCTATAGAGAATATACCATTCAATAGATGTCCACCTGGGGGTGCCACTAAACCTCCTTTGAAATAAATTCACACATGACAGTAGTCTATTTTATTCTCTTGTTAATGCTTTGAAATTAGCTTTTTTGTGTGATAATGCATCAAATAAGGATTAAGCAACATTTAAGGAAAATTAATTTTCTCATTTACTTAGAATGCCCATTTGAAATCTTGGATTTTGCTGAAATGATGTCATTTTCTTTGAAAGCGACTTGACAAAAACAAATGGACCACTGGCTAATCAGGAGAGTCACTGCTGTAGACTAAGCAAATTATAAATTGTTGAAGTTGCCACATAATATAACAAAATAATTCACCAGAAAATTGTTTGCAGTCTGAACGCTTTACTGAATGTGAAGATTCAACCATGGGTATCTTGTCTCTGGATTTCCCTTCCCTGCTCTGACATGCTTCCTGCACTTATAAAAATAAAAAGAGAACACAACAATCGCATTCATGAAAGTCAATTTTGCAATTGTGTTCGCACAAGTGTGGCAGTTTGATTCCCAAATGCAAGACTGGCTGAATACATAGTCTCACACCAATTTGCAATCTCTCTTCAAGAAGCATACTTGTTGTTCAAGGATTATTAACCATAGTTAACACAATAATATCACCATAGAACTATACCAATCAGTATTGGGACTGAACACACACTTAGTCTGTATTACGCTCCAGTTATCTAGTCAAATAAGCTAACCAGTCACTATAGCTTGCAATAAATGCAGTATAATTCCAGTTAGACTGAGACCACCAAGGTCCTCTGCTTAATAAGTGTTCTGTTTAATAAGTGGACATTCTAACCTGTGCTTCTTTGTCCAATCAGGCATGTAAAGTTCTTCATAATTGTTGTGTTCAGTCTATGAAATAGTCAGCAGCAAGTACATGATCTGCAGGCTAAGCAGTACCCTCCAAAGTCATTGCCCCAACTGTGAAACTAAAGTTTGTCTTATAGTTTAAGAAGTGTGCGATCTGCACTCAACAGGAAATCCAACAAAAATAGAACTTTCATTTGTTCTTCTGGAATTCTTAACATAGACAAGTTAAAAACATTCAAGAAAAATGTTTTGAAATTTTGTTTGGTAGACATAATTGGTCTGAAATATGTTATTTTTTTGTTGGATCAGTTTATTTGTGTCAATACCACTTTCTGAAAGGTGCAATTGAAGGACAATGGATGTAATAGTTGCATTGGTTAACATTGACACTATAAATGCAGTCATGATATGTTAAGGGAAATTAAAGCTTCAAAAAATGAATAAAACATTAGAGCTAGGTGATCTTTCAATGACATTCTTCAGAGAACATTAAAAGTTCTATCTTTTATAGATAAGTTCATCTGATATTTTTAAATGTATTTTTGTTACCTTTCAGGCAATCATTTTAATCTGCATCTTTATCCTTGATAATTCTAACCTAAGGACATTATGATGTGGTACATTTCTATTGCAACTACACTTTTAGGATCTCTAATACAGAAAGTGTAAAAGCTCAAATTTTTAATGAATTTCCACATTTAATATGTTATATCAAATGGCCTTATGCCTGTGTACAAATAATACACAAAGAAATCCAACTACATTTAAATAGTATTCATGAAGATCACAATTAGAATTTTTGCCAGAGGACAAAGAGTTATGGTGCCTGGCTAAAGAAACAGATGAAATGTGAGGAGAATACAATTTATGGAATGAGATTTGTGATCTACTGCATGAAAGAATGGCAGAGGATTCAATAGTATCTTGCAACCTCGAATTTGCTAGACACTTGAAAGTACATGTCTTTGAAACAAGAGCAGGAATGTTAGAATATTTGGATAGTTTTAACAAATATCTGGCACAGAAGAGATGGACTGAATGTATTGTAGATTTATTATTTAGTAAAGTAGTTTTTCAAGTTAAAACAGCATCATAACACAACTTGAGTTTTAATGAAAGACCTGGCTTCAATGCCAATTTAAGTAGGTTCCTTTCAATAAATGATACTGTCCCTGGGCAAGTGTCATTGCAGACACTTACTCAAATGTGCAGTTTAACCCGTGTTCCATTCTTTGATGTTCACATTCAAATAATCTATTAGCACATATTGCCAGAGTCAGGGCTAGAAAGAATCAAAATATTGTCCCAAGATTGGCTTCCACCCTCTGCTCTCCCCCCTTCCTTTGGTTAGTTGAAGCTTCATTACCCATTATAATGTTCTGCATGACCTGTTGGCCTCCATTAAAGCATGAACAGTGACCCAGCTGTGTGATCAGTCTTCTTTTTCAAGCATCATTAGAACAGAAACTACACCAGTCAACTCCCAGAGTCCATCAAGCCAGGTTGTGTTGGCAACAAGAGACCTGATAGCTCAGCCTAGAGGGTCCAATCATATCAAACATTCCTATTTAGAAGTGGCCTGAAAGATTAGAATGTGTAAGTTGATGGGGCAGAGAATACATACAGCATTCAAGGTCATCATATAGCTTAAATAGATTCTCCAGTTCTGTGTCTCAGTGCGCTAGACATACCATTCTCTTCACTAATGCTTTCAGAAGAATAGTCTGCATATAATAGCTGAGATACGAAGCTGTTGGAGAGAATATGAAACAGTAACTGGTACTCATTTAAACTGGATGTAGTCTGCAGCAAGGCTGTGACATTGGCATACATAGATATGAGTTGATTGTTATTTACAAAAGAGGAATTGAAATATAAAATAGTTCAGAAATGGATAAAAGCCATTAAAGTTGTCAATGCTTTTATAGAAATGGAAAATGCATGAGAAACAACCTCTTGGAATAAGAGGTACACACAGTTTACAAATTACAGGCATCATAGAAACTCGTTTTGAGGTAAAATAGAACCAAACTTGGAGTCAATTTATAAAGATAAAGCTATGAACCCTTGTGAAGAAATGATTTATTTTTTTTTAAAATGAAATAACCGTTACAATATAATGGTACAAGACAGTGGTAATTTGTTTAAAAATAGGAATGAGAAGGGAAATAAAGTAATAGAGATAGAACTTGTATTTAATAACTGCTCATGGTAACCATATGTAAAGTGAGTTGTTTCAGATCAGAGAATTAGCAGGGAAATGTTTGGTGATGTCTGGAAGGTGAAATGGAAAGACAAGGCACAATCAAAATGAAGTAATACAGCACCCAGAAAATAAACTAATGGCAGGATGCCAGAATGAACTGTGTACCATATTAGATTCACACTTCAAACCAATTTGTTAGAAATCTGGAATGAGTGAGAATTTAGAATGCAAGTTATGATTGGAAGTGAAATTTACTTTCATAGTTAACGCTAAAAAATAATAAGATTAAGATGCTTCTAATTTTGGAAGGTGAAGCACCGGAGATATATTAAGAAATCTAAGGAGAATTAAATCAGCAACAAGTAAAAGGCACCAGAAAAAATGTTGACTGGAGTTGGGATAAAATTAGCATTTTTAGTATCGCTGAAACCTCTAACTTGTGGAGTGCCACAGGGTTTGGTGCTGGACCCATGATTATTTACAATGTTTAATAATGACATGGACAATGAAAGTGAATGCACAATAGCCAGATTTGCAGATGATATTAAAACTGATGGGACATCAGGTAGTGAGGATGACACAAAGAGTCTGCAGAAGTTAAGTGAATGGGCAAAATGTGGCAAATGGAATGTAATTTGGGAAAATGTAAGGTCACATTGTTTGACTGGAAGAATAGAAGAACTGAATATTATTGAAGTGGGGAAATTCTGCAGAAAGCTGGAGAACAGAAGGGGTTGGGAGTCATCTTCCATCAATCACAAAAAGCTGACATCCAAGTTTAGCAGGTAATGGGGAAGTCAACGGGAATGTTAGCCTTTATTACAGAGGAAATGGCATATAAAGATAGGGAGGTCTTGCTAAAAAATATACAAGACATGGTCATAATGCAGCTGGAGTACGACAAACTATTTTAACCCCCTTATCTGAGGAAGGCAGACTGGCATTGGAAGCATTCCAGAGAAGAATCACTAAGTTCATCCTAGGAATGAAAGGATTTTCTCATGATAAGAGATTGAATAGTTTGGGCTTATATTTATTAGAGTTTAGGAGAATAAGAGGCCTTATTAAAATATGTAAGAATCTAAGAGAACTTCCAGGTGAAATGGAAACAGGTTGTTACCCCTTCTGGGAGAGTTTAGGACCAAAACGCATAATTTTAGTGTAAGGAATCACCCATTTAAGCCAGAGGTGAAGAGGAGTTTTTCTCTTCGAAGATGGTGAAACTGTAATTCTTTAACGCAGAGGGTTGTTGAGGTTGTGTTTTTAAATATATTCAAGGCTGAGGCTGACAGAGTGGTTTTTTATTGATAAAGGAATGGGAAAAGGCAGGAAACTGGAGTTGAGGATTATCACCTCTGAGCCATGATCTCACTGAATGGCAGAGCAGACTCAAATCTAAAATGGACGCCATAAAAAGGGCATCCATACCTTTGAACGAAAAAAAGATTCATAACTGGACCAAGAAAGCAGTGACTGACCGGAATGGTCAAGAGGAACTCTAGGGTGCATAAGATTAATTTCAGATGCAAGGCATCTTAATGTAATGGGAAATGAAATTAAAATAAAATTGATAATAACAAAGATGAGTACTCGAAAGAAATTGATAACAAATGAAAAGTCAATTGCCAGCAGCTTCAAGAAATCTAAAGATGTTTTTTCTGCTTGAAAAAAAGTATGAAGTGGGCAGAATGTTAAGGACCTGTTGGAGTCAATTAAGGGGTAAAGCTGAACAGAAATATTATTGAGAACCAGGAACTGGCAGATCTGTTAAATGAATTATTCACATCATTTTTTTTTTGCCTGTGAAGACTGAGGACAAATTCCAAATCTAGTCTTATTGACTTGGGAATCTGTAATATATGCAGAGGTCAATGAAATACGTGTTGTGGAGAAATTCAAAGAAATAGAAGGGTTGTTTTTCAACAGGATATCCATTTTTATATTAACTTAGAGTGCATTCTAACATAATAATGTACAATGTGTTTGTACTTCTGTCCTTGCAGAGCTGTACTAGTCCACTGTATTTCTATGCATTAAACCCTCATCTTCATCTTCAATCACTTCTACTCCATATGTTTTGCTCTATTCACCACCTCACCATCCTCCATTTTTGTTACCACCATCTGAGATTTATTTCCTTGAAATACTTATTCTAAGGATTGTGTGTTGCTGACAATGTTGGCACTTATTCCCATTCTTTCCCATCATTGATAAAGGTAGTGATGAGTCTTGCTCTTGAACTGCTGCAGTCTATCTGGTGAAGGTCCATCCATGATGCTCACGGAATGCTACTCAAACACATGAAATAACAGTAATCTATGTCAGTTATGCTAGTTATATCAATTTCAATGGTGTGTGACTTGGAAAGTAATTTGTGGCCTTTGTCCTTCTTGCTGATGGGGGTCACAGGTTTGAAGGCATTGCAAGGGAAATCGTGGTGTGTTTCTAGAAAGCACCATTTGGTAATACACACTGAAAGGCACTAAATAAAAAATGAATGAACTGTGGATGCTGTAAATCAGAAACAAAAACAAAAATTGCTGGAAAAGCTCAGCAGGTCTGGCAGCATCTGCAAAGAGAAATCAAAGTTAATGTTTCGGGTCTAGTAACCCCTCCTCAGATGGAGATTTGAGGGAGGGTCACCAGACCCAAACTGTTGACTTTGATTTCTCTTTGCAGTTGTTGTGAGACCTGCTGAGCTTTTCCAGCAATTTCTGTTTCTTTTTCTGCACAAAGTACTAGTGGTGGAAGGTGTGGATACTTGATGGACTGCCAGACAAACATATGGTCTTGCCAGAAACTGTTGAGCTTTATGAGTGTATTAGTTAGTAATGCAACAATCCAGACAGGTTGATTCACCTGACTGATGTTTCATAGGAACCAAGTTCTTCAACTGAACTATCCCCCCTAAACTCCTCTGCCTTAATTTATCTGTTCAGGCGTAGCATCATCTTTCTCCAGACTAAACATTGCCATTCAAGTCATTTTCACTTTCCTTGGGTTTTTTTTTACCTTGGAGGCTGAACAAAAATGTAAATATTTGTTCTAAGTGCAAATTCTGACTTCAGAACCATAGTTTGCAGTAATGACATGATTTGTCGACATTCTGATTGAAGTTTATCAGGTTGATGAATGGTTGGCTATTGGTGGATTGCAAATGCCATGTAAGTCAATTATTGGAAGACAACTCCAATCAATTTAAATCACACAGAGCAATCCATTTAGAATATACTGCACCAAGGGTATAAGACGTAATCAGACCAGGCTTTCATATAAATAGCATTAAATAAGCAAAGTCTATATTGACAACAAAGTTTAATAGATTAACTATTATAACCAACAACTGGTCTTACAGTTCTTACTAAAGTTCAAGCCATGAGAGGAGCATCAAGATTTCCTTTGAGGGATGCCTCATGTTGATTGGAAGCACCCTCCTCTAACATTCCCAGTGACCTCTCAAACCTAGTGCCCTACCTCCCTCCCCTACTCTGCAAATTCCCCTTTATTTGGACTGCCTGTCTGGCCCTAGCAACACCCCAGAACTGCCTTCAATCCACCCCTCATTGATGTGTCCTCTTTGGGAACTGCCTGTAGTGTCAACGGTGGCCATATTTTCAACCGAAAATCTATTGGGACTCCAGCATTCCTGGCTAATTGGATTCGCTAGCAGCTTTCTAAGGCAGCATTCTGCAAAGTCCCCCGCCCCTGCCCGCAATCCCCTCACTTTTGGGATCTGAGCCAAACAACAGCAACCCTGTGCTAGGGGCAGGCTCTCAACTAATGTTTTAGCTGGAGTTGTTGGACAACATGATACTCCATAAAACTCAACCCATGAGTGTTGCTTTCTTGACAGCACTGACTGACCCGCTGATTATTTCCAACATTTTCTGTTTGCATATCAGTTTTCGCAGAGAAGAAGGAAAGAGGATATGGGATTAATGAGTGAGCAATGAAGAAAAGTAGTTACATGAAATGGCTTGTCTGTTGGTAAAGCCATCTGTATGGAAGCTCTGACTATTACAGAACTATGTTCCTAAGGTAGGCAATACAATTAATCTCTTCAGAGTGCTTATTGATGGATAATTTGTCAGAAAAGTATGGGTGGTATGATATATCTAGTGACAGACCTTGCAGATAGCTGTGTATTTTTAACAATTGACATCCATTTTCTCAGCAAACTGAGCCAGTTTAAACAGCACACCATGGCAAACGGGTCTACACAGTCTATTTGAAAAGGTACCGGGTCACTTAAGAAGTAAAATCTTCAGTTGGCAGGAATGTCGATGTCTTGAATAATAGTTAAAGCGCTTTTAAAAGAGCAATAAGCAACACTTACCAATAACTCAAAAATTTCTGGAAAGTGTCACAAAGTCCTGTATGTTGATTCTCCCAAGCAACTAAATGCATTTTTTAAAATCAAACAGTGAACTGGAACAAGGTCTTGCAAATGCTTGAGAGTGTTTGGGAAGAATTGCAGGCACATCTAATAAATTACGTGAAGGAACAGTGCTTTCCACACTTTTTCCCACTTTGACCCTATTTGAATTCTTGAAATAGTTACAACACTTCAGCGGCAATGGTAAAATAGATGGGAGACTGTTGTGAGAACAAGGATGAGACACAATGAGAATGGGGGCCTGTTATAAAAAGAAGCACAGATTTATAACTTGGTCTGAGCTCAATGGCGTCCAATTCTGCCTCACAACTCACAATCTTAAAATTTTAATTCATGACCTATTTGGAATCCCCACGCCCAATTTTAGAAGCCCTGAGTTAGAGAAACAAAAAAGAAAGACAGTATTTATTCACTCTACTAAAGTCTGTAAAAAGTGATGACAATACACATTTGCTCATCATGAAAAGAAATTCTCAATGAAACACAAAGTGAGCCGTTCAAAAGACTATGCAATTTCTACAAACATTTCATTCTCTGCTGCCTAGAAAATTATTGTGTGAGCAGTACTCAGCAAAATGCTCCATTAAGCCCAGCCAGTCACGTTGCAATTGCGAGCATGGTTAAGAGGAAAAGATTGATTACAAAGATAGCTTTTGAAGAAAGCAATGGATGATCTGAAATCTGAATTCCAATGAAAGGTTGTCGACCTGAAACATTCATAGATTCTCTGTCTGGAGATCCTGCTGGACCTGCTGAGCATTTCCAGAGATTTTTTTTGCTTTTATTTCAGAGTTTGAAAGTCTGCAGTATTTTGCCTTTCTGTGGTCTGAAATAGATGGCCTTTCAAAACTACCAAGAACACAGGAATACCAATCACACAAAGCAATGTCTTCAACAATAACCAGTGCTGAAAGCTTTTTTTTAGTAGGTGTGACCAATGTGTGGAATGCTGTACACTGCAGAATGATAACATTTGTATGGGTAGTTCAAAATGAAGGAGCAATGGTTTATCAATTCAGGCAGTTGGGTGGCAACCATTGAATCCCTACAGTGTTGAAAAAGGCCATTTGGTCCATCTAGTGTGCACTGACTCTCTGAAGAACATTCCACCCAGACCTGCTCCCACCCCATCCCAGTAACACTGCATTTACCATGGCTAATCTACCTAGCATCCCTGGACACTAAGAGGCAATTTAGCATGGCCAATCCACCTTACCTGCACATATTCAGCAACAAAAACAGAAATTGCTGAAAAACTCAACAGGTCTGGCAGCATCTGTGGAGAGGAATCAGAGTTAATATTTCAGGTCAAGTGACTCTTCCACAGAACTAATGGTAGCTGGGAAAATGTTGATTTTTATGCACGAGGTAGGATGGGGGTGTCAGGGTAAGGAGTGAATGATAAGTTTAAAAAGACCCCAAAGAGGAAGAAGAACAATTGAACAGACAAAGGCGTGGATAACGATCAGCCCAGAAGAATGAATAGCTACTAAAGGGACTACTGGTGGCTAACAATGGGCTGTTTGTAATAGCAGACCATGTGATAACAAGGCCTGGTGTGTGGGGTTCGGGGTAAGACATGAGATAAAGTGCCTCAAGCCCTAAAATTGTTGAACTGATATTGAGTCCAGAAGACTATAGAGTTCTCAAGTGGAAAATGAAATGTTGCTCTTTTAGCTTGTGTGGAGCTTTGCTTGGAGCACTGTAGTAAGCCTGAAACAGAGATGTTGGCCAGGGAGCACAGTGTTGTGTTGAAGAGGTAAACAACTGGAAGCTCAGGCCTTTATTGTGGACAGAATTTGGTGTTCCATGAAGTGGTCACCCAGGCTGTTTTCATTTCCCCAATGTAAAGGAGACCACATTATGAGCAGCAAATGCAGTAGACAAGTTTGAGTGAAGAGCAGATAAAGCACTGATTCATCTAGGAAATATTTTCGGGCCCTTGGATACTGAGGAAGGAAAATATAGATGGGCACATGTTACACCTTCTGTGGTTGCAGGGGTCGTGCCATGGAGATGTGGGGGAGGTGTTGGGAGTGAAGGGGCAGTAGACTAGGGTGTCTCGGAGGGAACAGTCTTTGTGGAAGTTTGACAAGGGAGGAGAGAGATCATAAGACCATAAGACATAAGAGTGGAATCAAGGTCATTCGGTCCATCGAGTCCATTCTGTCATTTAATCATGCTGAAGGGCATTTCAATTCCACTTATTCGCACTCTTCCCGTAGCCCCTAATTCGTTGCGAGATTAAGAATTTATCAATCTGTGCCTTGAAGATACCCAACGTCCTGGCTTCCACTGTGCTCCATGGTAATGAATTCCGCAGATCACCACTCTCTGGCTGAAGAAATCTCTCCTCATTTCTAAATTGACACCCTCTAATTTTAAGGCTGTGCCCATGGGTCCTAGTCTCTCCACCTAATGGAAACAACCTCCCTGCAACCACCCTTTCTAAGCCATGCATTATCTTGTAAGTTTCTATTAGATCTCCCCTTAAATTTCTAAAATCTAATGAATACAATCCCAGGATCCTCAGCCAATCATCGTATATTAGGCTTACCATTCCGGGGATCATCCGTGTGAATCTCTGCTGGACACGCTCCAGTGCCAGTATGTCCTACCTGAGGTGTGGGGCCCAAAACTGGACTCAGTATGCTAAATGGGGCCTAACTAGATCTTTATAAAGTCTCAGAAGCACATTGCTGCTTTTACATTCAAATCCTCTTGAGATAAATGACAACATTAAATTTGCTTTCTTAATCATGGACTCAACCTGCAAATCAACCTTTAGAGAATCCTGGTCAAGCACTCCCAGATCCCTTCGTACTTTGGCTTTATGAATTTTCTCACTGTTTAAAAAATAGTCCGTGCCTGTATTCTTTTTTCCAAAGTGCAAGACCTCGCATTTGCTCACGCTGAATTTCATCAGCCATTTCCTGGACACTCTCCTAAACTGTCTAAATCTGCCCACTCCTCAGTACCACCTGCCTGTCCGCCTAACTTCATATCATCGGCAAACTTCGCCAGAATGCTCCCAGTCCCTTCATCCAGGTCATTAATGCATAAAGTGAACAGCTGTGGCCCCAACACTGAACCCTGCGGGACCTCACCTGGCACTGGCTGCCATTCTGACAAAGAACCTTTTATCCCAATAAGAGAAATGTGTGTCCGGTGGTGGCATCCTACTGGAGGTGGCAGAAATGGCGGTTAATGATCCTTTGGATATGAATGCTGTTTGGATGGTAGATAAGGACAAGGAAGAGATAAAAACAATGACTGCAGATGCTGGAAACCAGATTCTGGATTAGTGGTTCTGGAAGAGCACAGCAGTTCAGGCAGCATCCAAGGAGCTTCGAAATCGACGTTTCGGGCAAAAGCCCTTCATCAGGATGGCTTTTGCCCGAAACGTCGATTTCGAAGCTCCTTGGATGCTGCCTGAACTGCTGTGCTCTTCCAGCACCACTAATCCAAGGACAAGGGTGATCCGATTGTTGTTGTGGGAAGGGAGGAAGGGAGTTAAGGCTGATGTGTAGGAGATGGATCTACCCTGAATGTCTTTAGATTGTGGGAGGAAAATGGAGCATCAGAGAGGACTCAGGTAGACCTGGGGGCAATGTGAAAGTTTCACACAGACTGCTACCCAAGGATGAAATCAAATCCGGATCCCTGGTGCTATGAGACAGCAGTTTTAAGTACTGGAACACAGGAGCATAGTTATTAAGAGCAGGAATAGGCAATTCAGCCCTCTGATCCTGCTCCACCATTTAACATGAACATAGCTGATCTTATCCTGGTTTTAATACCAGAGTGCTGCCTACTTCCCAGAGCCCTTTATCCCAGTTTTTATTAGAAATCTATCTAATTCTGTCTTGAATTTGTTTTTTGATTCTGCATCCACTGCACTCTGGGACAGTGAGTTGCACAAATTCACAACAACCCTCTGAGAGAAGTGGTTTCTTTCTCATCTCAGTTTTGAACCTATCTTCTCTCACTCTATATTGATGACCTCTTGTTCAAGATGGTCCCACAAGGGAAAACATCTGTTCAAAGTCCACCTTATTAACACCTTTTAGCATTTTGTATAACTCAGTCAGATCCCCCCTCATTCTTCTGAATTCTGGTGAGCACAGACACAAACATATTCAACTGCTCTTGTGTTCTTTAGTAATTTCTGGTGCCTAAGTCAATGTCTGGTCATTTGTTCAGTCACATAATTAATTGATGGAGTGATGGCATTTCTTAAATAAATGTCTTCATGATGTGTTGTTTCAGTCTGAGATAACTGCTATCTGCTAACCAAGGACAGAACTCAGCAGCTGCTGTATTCCTGCAATGTCAGCAGTCTTTGTCTTGATCCTGTCAGAATACTGAAAGAACTTGCAGTTTTAGAGTTCATTGCACACACTCAGGACATTTCAATAAGCTTCACAGCCAGTGATAACTTTTGAAATGTTGGTATTGCCGTTTTGTAGTCAGGTCTGGCAGATAACCTTTTTGGCACAGTACAATCTCACATAGAGTAGTAAGGTGAGTGAGATACCCAGCTTGGGACTCAGCTCAGTTGACTGGATAGCTGGTTTGCAATGCAGAATGATGCTAACAATGTGATTTTAAATCCCCTACTGGATGAAGTTGCCACAAAGGGCTCTCCTTCTCAACCTTTCTCCTTGCCTGAGGCGTGGTGACCCTTAGGTTAAACTTCTACCAGTGGCCCGAATGAGAGAGCAACCTTATGGTCTGGTCAGACTGTAGTGACGCTACTTTTTACCTTTACCCAGTTTATTGTTGGAAAATGCAATTCGGCCATGACATAGGGAGAGTGGATAATTTTCCAAGGTATCAATCCCGATTCTCTCTTTACATTAGAAGAAAAACTCATCGACTTATCCTTTGTAACATGCATCCTAAGAAAATGCTAGTAGAGATTTTAAAACGACTGATTCCTGCATGAACTGTAGAAAGCAATGATCAGATCAGTATTGGATAGATTTTGAAAAAGAGTTTTATCCAGTTTTGTAGATGCAATAGAGTTAGGAAATTTTTGTTGTGAAGGTGTAGGTGTGTACTGTACCTTTAAGAGAGAGAGGAAGCTAGCAAGGGTTGACAGAAAGCACAGAATTTCCTGAGCAAGAAAAAAATGTAACACGTGGTTGAACCAAACTCTGGAGTTGCCATGGAGCAAAAACAAATTCAAATTTGGCCAATCAGTTTAAATTATGCCCCATATACCAAAATCTAATTGAATTTGAATTTAATGTTTTGATGACATTAGACCGATGACATGAACCAATGTTTTGCAGTATAAAACAAGACATTTTGAACACTTAAGGAGAGAACTACCAAGCACCAACAAGTATAGACTGCTCGCCAAATAGCTCTCTGAAAGATACCTGTGTATAAGAAAAGTTGTGCAGCAGAAGACCGAAGACGATATAACGCAGGAAAACTCAGAGGAAAATCAACAAAGTTGACTGGTTTTGAAACATTATTATATTTTTTTTGTAAGTCTTAATAGGGTTTTTTTTAATTGGACCAATATTATAGAGTGGGAGGTAAAGATAGGTTTAAGAGAAAGGAGTTGTAAATAGTGGTTCTAATGTTCTCTGTTGGACTTAACAATTAAAATTGTTAATCTTGCTTTAAAGAGTGAAATCTGGAATAGCTCTTTGCCTCTCGAAATTTAACAGATTATGGCATGAGGTGAGCTTCTCTGTGTGTCGGGTTTACATTAGCAGAGGGGTTTTTCCCGTGTCATAACCATTTGTTGAGGAAGGAACTGACTGTTTAGATGAAAGAGAAGCCTAAAGCATATTGCTTGTTTATTTCTGGTAAATCACCTCATTCATTTTTTTTTATTTATAACTGTAACAAACACGACTCTTTTATAAAATACAAAGAACTGCAGATGCTGGAGATCTAAAACAAATAGAAGCATAAATTGCTGGAGAAACTCAGCAGGAAACAAAATTAACATTTTGATTCCAGTGACCCTTCAGAATGGTCCTCAAATGATAGAGCATATGTTATGAAGAGAAAATTGTCAGTCCCTAAAAATGGCTGAGGCATTCGTAACATTGCTCAGGCTCATTAAAATTACATTTGTTTTTTGGAGAAAGTTAACATTCTTGGATACTTTGTGGCTTTGTTAATCCTAGTCACTCAAGACAGGTTCAGTAAACAATGGTCATTAGCGAAATCTTTCTGAACTAAATTAACTTTCAATAAGAGTTAACTATTCTAAGGCATATCAAACTTAAACAACAAGTACGCTGCATGTTCTTCAACCAAATGACCATGCCTAAAAATCAAAGGGGTTCAGTTCTTAGTGCAGTGGGTCAGAGACTTTTCTTATTCATTCACGAGATGAGGCAATTGATGGCTATGCCAGCTTTTATTGTTAAGAGTCAACCACATTCATAGAATCCTTACAGCATGAAAGCAGGCCAGTCGACCCATACACACCAACCTTCCAAAACGTACCCCACCCAAATGTACACCCCAATCCTATCCCCGTAACCCCACAATTACCATGGTCAATCCACCTAACCTGCACATCTTTGGACTCTGGGACGAAACCAGAGAACCCAGAGGAAACCTGTGCAGACACGGGGGGAGTGTACAAACTCCACACAGGTAGTCACATTGACAAGATGCAGAACTGGGCTGATAAGTGGCAGATAGAGTTCAAACTGGAAAAGTGTGAAGTGATTCATATTGGAAGGTTGAATTGAATGAATAATGCAGGGTTAAAGGTAGGATTCTTGGCAGTGTGGAGGAACAGAGGGATCTGGGCGTCCATGTCCATAGACCCCTCAAAGTTGCCATCCTAGTTGATAGGGTTGTTAAGAAGGTGTATGGTGTGTTGGTTTTCATTAGCAGGCAGATTGGGTTCAAGAACTATAATGCTGCAGCTCTATAGAGCCTTGGTTCGACCACACTTGGAATATTGTGTTCAAAATTAGTCACCTCATTATAGGAAGGATGTGGAAGCTTTAGAAAGGATGCAGAGGAAATTTTCCCAGATACTGTCTGGCCTGGAGGGTATGTCTTATGAAAAAAGGTTGAGGGAGCTAAGGTTTTTCTCATAGGAGCAAAGAATGGTGAGCAGTGACTTGATAGAGGCGTACAAGATAATGAAAGGCATAGATAGAGTAAATAGTCAGACCTTTTCCTAAGGTGAAAATGGCTATCACAAAGGGACATAATTTTAAGGTGATTAGAGGAAGGTTTAGGGGAGATGTCAGTTCTTTACAAAGAGAGTGATGGGTGTGTGGAATGCACTGTCAGCAGTGGCGGTAAAGTCAGATATATTAGAGACATTTAAATGACTCTTGGATAGGCGCATGGATTATAGTAAAATGAAGGGTATGTAGGTTAGTTTGATCATAGAGTAGGATAAAAGGTCAGCATAACATCAAGAGCTGAAAAGGCTGTACTGTACTATGTTCACCTGAGGCTGGAATCAAACCCAGGTCCCTGGCACTGTGAGGCAAGAGTGCTAACCACTGTGACACCTTATATTGTTATAGGTCAGGTGTCACAAATGGATGGCAGTTTCTTCTCCCAAAGGATATTAGCAAACCAGATGGGTTTTTCCAACAATGGGCAATGGATTGATAATCATCATTAGACTCTTAATTCCAGATTTTGTTTGTTAACTGAATTCAAATGCTACCATCTGCTGTGGCAGGATTTGAACCTGGGTCCTCAAGAGATGATCTGGATTAACAGACTAGCAATAATACCAATTAGGCCATCACCTCCCAAGAACATGCTGTTTCAGCCAGTCTGGAGATTCAACCAATCTTAGTCTCGGTGGTTGGCCACAGCCAATTAGGTGCTCAGTCCTTCCAGAGTCCTGGGATCACTGTCCTCCTGATCTGGAGATTGAGTGACATGCAGTTCTGCAGCTCAAGTGGAACTAGAGTGGGGATACACGTCTATCGTACAGAGTTCTGTCGAGATATCAATCTGGAGTCTGGTTTATTCTCAGTTGGGCCTGTCCCTTCAAGTCAACCCAGGAGCCGGGCCATGATCTGTCAGGCTTTGGTTGTTAGTGGTCAGGGGACCTATCCGTTAGCAGTCAGTACAGTCTGGGGAAAATTGGAAGCTCAAATGGGGTTCTTTAGACTGGGTCAGCAATTAATCTGGAGTTGTATTAGTGATGTGCTCCCCAGAACCTGCTCCTGACTCATATCTAGAAAGCGAACTCAAGGTGAAACATTAACTTCAGTTACAAAGATGCATTGATAAATTTGGGACTGTTTTACTTGGAAAAAAGAAGGCTGAGAGGAGATTTTGTTGTATAGAATTTAGTTAGGCCACATTTGGAATATTGTCTACAATTCCAGTCTCCACACTACCAGAAGGATATGGAGGCTTTAGAGAGTGACAGAAAAAACTTACCAGGATGGCATTGGCTTGGAGGGCATTAGTTGTGAGGATAGAATGGGCAAATCTGGTTTGTTTTTACTTGAACATCGAAGAATGAAAGACGATGTGATAGAAGTTTACAAAACTATGAGATGCATAGATAGAATGGGTAGTGAGAGTCTTTTTCCTAGGATAGAAATGTCAAATATGAGGGTATATGGATTTAAGGTAAAAGGGGGTAAGGAGGTGGTGGAGGCAAATACAGTAATGACTTTTAAGAGGCACCTTGATAGATATATGAATAAGCAGGGAATAAATGAATATGTACCGCAGAGAGGCAAAAGTTTTTAGTTTAGAAAGGTTTCATGTGTCAGCATAGTCTTGGTGTAGTGGAGGGTCTGTTCCTGGACTGTTTTTTCTTCTTCTTTGTTCTTAATACAGATTTTCAAAATCGTGAGCAGGCTGGATAGAGTAGATACAGACAAGCTGTTCCCACTTGTGAAAGAATGAAAAGAATGAGAAGGTATAGCTTTAAAGTGATTTGCAAACGTAACAACGGTGATCTGACAGAGAACTCTGTTCTCACAGTGAGTAGTTATAGAGTCATAGAGTCATAGAGATGTAAAGCATGGAAACAGACCCTTTAGTCCAACCCATCCATGCCGACCAGATATCCCAACCTAATCCAGTCCCACCTGCCAGTTCCCGGCCCATATCCCTCCAAACCCTTTCTATTCATATACCCATCCAGATGCCTTTTAAATGTTGCAATTGTACCAGCCTCCACCACTTCCTCTGGCAGCTCATTCCATACACGTACCACCCTCTGTGTGAAAAAGTTGTCCCTTAGGTCTCTTTTAAATCTTTCCCCTCTCACCCTAAACCTATGCCCTCTAGTTCTGGACTCCCCCATCCCAGGGAAAAGACTTTGCCTATTTATCATATCCATGCCCTCATAATTTTGTAAATCTCTATAAGGTCACCCCTCAGCCTCCAATGCTCCAGGGAAAACAGCCCCAGCCTGTTCAGCCTCTCCCAATAGCTCAAATCCTCCAACCTTGGCATAGTTATGGTACGGAATGCTCTAATTAGAAATGTGGTGGAGGCAGGTTCAATTGAGGCATTCAAGAAGTCATTGGAAGATTAATTGGATAGAAATAGTGCACAGAGAGACTGGAAGAAGGCAGGAGATTATCATTAGGTCATGGAAATGGTGAAGACATGATGGGTTGAATGGCCCCCTTTCTGTTCCCTAACAATTCTGAGATTTGGTGAAATGAACTGATGGATGTGGCAGGTGAAAGACCTAAATGGACTGCCTTCCTCAAAGAAGGTGGAAGTTGAGCTGAGGGCAGATAGTGCTGGCCTTATTGGTTGTAGTGTTTCACAGGATCTTACTGATTAGAGAAGAGGGAGACTTGGTTGTGTGTAACTGATAAAAATGGGTTCAAGGTAAGAATGAATTAGCACTGGTATTAACGAAAGAGCAGCACAGCACAACACAGTGAAGATCACATGGTTGCTAAACATGGGGGTCTCTGCACCCCCGCATGTTGTCTGCTCCAGCCAACTCCAGCATGTTTACTTTGTTTTGTTTTGAGGAGCTTAATGTCCACCACCCTTCAGTGGGTCTTCATCCTCTCTGCTAGGCTCAGACATTTTATCCTTCAGTAATGCAAAGCAGGGGTATTGATTATCTTAGGATTATATAGGAGGGACAGTGGTGGTGATGCAGGAGCAGGAGAGATGGGGAGACAACCCTATTGAGGGAAAGTGAAGTACAGAGGATAGCAAACATAGAAATACAGATAATAGGAGCAGCTCCAGGCTGTTCAGCCCCTTGAATCTGCTCCACCATTCAATATGATCATGGCTGATCAACCCTCAGGACCTTGTTATCGCTTTCTCCTCATACCCTTTGATCCATTTAGCTCTTGGAGCTGTATGTAAGCTCTTGAAAATGTCCAATTGTTTTGTCCTTAACCATTTTCTATGGCAAAGAATTCCACAGGCTCACCACTCTCTGGGTGAAGGAAGTCCTCCTCATGTCAGTCCTAAATGGCCTATCTGATATCCTTCAAGGGTGACCCCTGATTCTTGCCACCCCAGTCATCAGGACCATCTTTGCTGTTTTTATTCTGTCTAGCTCTGTCAGAATTTTATAGTTTTCTGTGACATCTCCCGCCATTCTTCTAAAATCCAGTGAATTTGCTACTGGCTGATTCAGTGTCTCTTCATACATCAGTCCTGCTATCCCAGGAATCAGCCTGGTAAGCCTTTGATGTATTCTCTCCATAGCCAGAACATCTTCTTCAGACAACTCCAGATGTAGTTTCACCAAGGCCTGTACAAAGGGTTAGTAGATTTTGGAGGATGAGTTATGTGAAAGCCACTAAGTAGTCATGCTCCACACAACAGTAGCAGTTTTAGTTCATAGACCTTGGTGAGAGAGTGACAGAGTTGAGTGAGTAGTGAGCTAGCAGGGAGAAGTTGGTGGCATTTATTCCTGCAATAGCTTTGTTTCGACGTTGTGTTTGTTCCTGTATGCAATACTTCGCAGGCTGTTATTCTACGTCCAAGGCTGGCTGCCTCTGGTAGCATTGCTGTCTTTGCCAATCTGAGGGAAAAAAAAGCACTGCCTTTTCTTTTGACCAACCATCCACTGCCATCTCCAGGTCCCTTTCTGTGAAACAAAACAGCACCTTCACTTTCTGAGCCATCAGGAAGTGAAGGTAACAGTAGTGGGCCAACAGACTGTGAAGGCCAGTCTTTGGCTTACAGAACCTGGAATCCCCATGGAGCTGGGGCTTAACCATGGCAACAGTGGTGTCATTGCCATAAAATGGTGGTAGCAGTGAGCAGCTCTGTCACTCCTGCCATATAATACCATGAGCCAGGAAGCATGGAGGCTATTTACATGATCAATGAGCTGAAGAGTGGACAATTGCATCAGAATGTCAATAAGGACCATAACAGACGATACACCATAAATCTCTTTGCAAAAAGAGGCAATGGCCTCATGGTACTATCACTAGGCTATTAATCCAGAGACTGAGGTAACGTTATGGGGACCTGCTTTCAAATCCCACCATGGCAAATGTTGGAAATTGAATCCAGTAAAAACCTTAAATTTTGAGTCTAATGATGACCATGAATCAATTGTGGAAAAACCCATTTGGTTTACTAATTTTCTTTAGGGAAGGAAACAACCACCCTTACCTGCTTTAGATTAGATTACATTACAGTGTGGAAACAGGCCCTTCGGCCCAACAAGTCCACACCGACCTGCCGAAGCGTATCCCACCCATTCCCCTACATTTACCACTTACCTAACACTACGGGCAATTTAGCATGGCCAATTCACCTGACCTGTACATTTTTGGACTGTGGGAGGAAACCGGAGCACCCGGAGGAAACCCACGCAGACACGGGGAGAATGTGCAAACTCCACACAGTCAGTCGCCTGAGGTGGGAATTGAACCCGGGTCTCTGGCGCTGTGAGGCAGCAGTGCTAACCACCGTGCCGCCCACGATGTGGCTTACGAATGACTCCTGACCCACAGCAATGTGATTGATTCTTAATTGCATTCTGGGTAATTCGGGACAGACAACAAATACTAGCTAGTATACTGGCCTAGCTAGTGATGCCCTCATCCTGTGAATGAATAAAACAAACACTTCACCAAATAAATGGGAATATTCAAACCAATGTTTCAGGACATCAGATGGCTAAATACATTGCATTTCTATTTTGTGGATTATTTCATTAATTTGGGTCCTTCATATGTAATCATTTTTAACACCTTTATAATACCCATGTTTTCTTGACAGATGGAAAAGAGACACAAGCCTTATGCAATTTCTGCATGAAAAATAATTAATTAGGCTTGGCACCAAATAAATTGATTTATCTTAAAATAATGCTATTGGTAAACAATTGAATATGGTTTCCACATCTGGAACATAATTCAGCAACGAAGCACTCTCAAATTTAATTTGCAGTTTCAAGATTCTTCAAGACATCACTCAAAGACATGGCAACACTTGTTTCAAATTTGCATACTACTAATTTCACTGATTAGAGTAAATGCTGTGGGATTGCAGATCATTAGCATAGCATTCAAACATCAATTATTCTGACCCACATCAGCAAGGTGGAGATGGGAGTTATGTCAAGGCGTAGCGAAGTAATTTCACTCTAGGTCATTGGCACATCACGATGGCAGCACAATTGACTTGAGGCTGCTAATGTGCTGAAGAGCATAAACCTACTGTCATTAGCTGCTTCTTCACCCTATTTTAGATATGCCTCATCAGTGGGTCAGCTGGAGTCTGCCAGTATTCCCTCTCTTGTATTACATTCTCCAATTCGGTTGGGGACCCTTTTCAATTGCTTGAGGCATTTCAGGCATCCATGAAGTGACAGCCAATGGGTCAGTAACTTATTCAAGTAGTGAAACAAAGTTTTGAAACATGCAGCCTTGTATCTGCTTAGAATCATTGAATAATGCATCACAAAAGAGGTCAGTCAACCCATTAAGTCTGTCCTGCCAAAAATAGATACTACCTACACTCATCTCACTTTCCCTCACTAGCTCCACTTATGACACTTCAAGTGTTCATTCAAGTATTTATTACAGGATGTAAGGTTTCTGTCTCAACTGCCTTCCCAGGCAGTGCCTTACAGACCCCTACCATCATCTGGGTGAAAAGAAGGTTTTTCCTCAAAACCCTCTAAATCTCCCACCTTTCAATTTAAAATTATTCTTCCTTGAGGTCGTAGGTCTGTTCGCCAAGCCGTTGTGTTTGTCTGCAGACGTTTCATCCTTTCGCTAGATGGCATTATCAGTGCATCTTCAATAAAGTGTTGGTGGTCTGTCTTGCCTGGTATTTATGTGTCTCTGCTTTTGGTACTTCCAGTTCATTATCTGAGTGGTTTGTACATGGGGTCCAGTTCAATGTGTTTATTGATCGAGTTCCAGTTGGAGTGCCAGGCTTCTTGCGTGGCTCTGCGTTGCCTGTGCTAGGATGGTTACATTGTCCCAGTTGAATTTATGTCCTTCATTGTATATGTGGTAGGGAATGAGAGAGCACTGGTCATGTCTGGCAGTGGTGAGGTGATGTTCATGCACTCGTAAGGTCAGAACAAAGAACAAAGAAAATTTACAGCCCAGGAACAGGCCCTTCAGCCCTCCAAGCCTGAGCCGATCCAAATGTACTGTCTAAACCTGTCAGTCAATTCCTAAGCACCTGTATCCCTCTGCTCCCCACTGACTCATGCATCTGTCCAGACGCATCTTAAATGAATCTACCGTGCCTGCCTCTATCACCTCTGCTGGCAACACATTCCAGACGCCCACCACTCTCTGTGTGAATCTCAATCAATTTCACCCCGAACTTTCCCTGCTCCAAAGAAAACAATCCAAGCTTATCCAGCCTCTCTTCATAGTTGACATGCTCCATTCCAGGTAACATCCTGATGAATCTCCTCAGCTTCTTCTCCTGTGTAACCATATCTTTTATGTTGTATGGTGACCAGAACTGCATACAGCCCTCCAGCTGTGCCCTAAGTAAAGTTCTACACAGCTCCAACATTACCACCTTACACTTATAACCTACACCACAACTGATAAAGACAAGAATTCATTCCTTATAAACCCGTCCTACCACTTGCTTACCATAGATCTTTTCTTTACCGAATTCATTCTCAGGATATGGGCGTAAATGGTAATACTATTCTTTCCCATGTCAATCATTTAATTAGACACTGTAGAGTGTGCACTATAAACAGAGACTATTTGTTGATAAAAGAGATTCTGCCTTTCAGGGCAGTAAAGAAAGAAATTCTCATACCATTTAAAATATGGTGTCGAGGTTGGGAAAAATGTTGGTGAGACCTCTTCTTGAGTGCTATGTCCAGTTATAGTCACCCTGTTATAGGAAGGATATTATTAAGCTGGAAGGGGTTCAGAAGTGATTTATCAGGATGTTGCTGGGAAGGGAGGGTTTGAGTTATAAGGAGAGGCTGCATAAGGTAGGATTTCTTTCACTGGAGTACAGGAGATTGAGGGGTGAAGTTACAGAGGTTTATAAAATCAAGAGGCATGTCGATAAAGTGAATGGCAGATGCTTTTGCCCCCACCCCCAGGAGTAGGGAATTTTAAAACTGGGGCATATTTTTAAGGTGAGAGGGGAAAGATTAAAAAAATGACATGAGGGGCAATTTCTTTCCACAGAGTGGTTCATGTATGGAATGAACTTTCAGAGAAAGTGATGGATATGGGTACAGTTGTAACATTTAAAAGACATTTAGATAGCTACGTGAATAAGAAATGCTTGGAGGGAAATGGGCCAAGCAGAGGCAGGTGGAACTAGTTTAGTTTGGGATTACGGTCAGCATAGACTGGTTAGTCCAAAGGGTCTGTTTCCATGTTGTATGACTATGACTCTAAGACTCTCTAAGTATTTCGATGTGCTCTTACAATGCCAAGGCATATTAGGCTATGGACTAAGTGCTGGATATTGGATTCAAATAGCTTGATGCTTGTTTTTGATCAGCACAGGTAGATAGCTGAATGACCTTTTTCTGTGTGATAGACTTCTATGACTCTTGTTCGATATAACATCCATTGTTTGCTGTCCTGTAGGGATAGACTACGAGGCAATGTATCTGTACAAGTAATCCAGAACCAAATTCTATTCTATATGTGCATATGGGTTCAAATCCCACCAAGACAGTGTTGGAATGTAAATTCAGTTAATAAAATCTGGAAGGTAAATCTAGACCATGAAACTATCATTGATTGGCACTTCTTAAAAAAATGCAGTTTTTCTCAAGCATTCCTCAAACAAGTGTCTCTGGCTCAGTCTCTTAAAAAGGGCCTCTTGAGAATGGGTGAAACATCCCAAAGATTAACATTCCCTTTCTAATGGCCCCTTCCCATTAACCTGATAGGCATTCCTAAGCATATCAAGTAAACATGCCAAATCCAATAATACATTGGACCCATTGAAGCCAAGGTGTTACTACCTATCCAGGGACCATCTTCCTTTTTATTGGTTTCCCTTTGAGGCTCTATCATGACCTCCCAACCTATATATTGAACTTCCCCACTTCACTATTTTTATTATTATATTATTATACAATATTGACAAAGAGACTAAGGTTGGTGAGGACCTGGAAACAATCATTATCACAAAAGAGATGGCATTGGGCAAGCTAATGGAGCTAAGGGTAGACAAGTCTCCTGGCCCTGTTGGAATGCATCCCAGGGTGCTCAAAGAGATGGCAGGAGAAATAGCAAATGTACTTGTAGTAATTTTCCAAAATTCACTCGATTCTGGGGCAATCTCATCAGATTGGAAAACAGCTAATGTGATGCCATTGTTAAAAAAGAGGTAGACAAAAGTTAGGGAATTATACATTTAACTTCGGTAGTGGGGAAAAAGCTTGAGTCTATTATCAAGGAAGAAATAGTTCGGCACCTAAATAGAAATTGTCCTGTTGGGCAGATGTAGCATGAGTTCATGAAAGGCAGGCCATGCTTAACTAATCTTTTGGAATTCTATGATGATCTTATGAATGCGGTGGACAATGGGGAACCAGCAGATGTAGTGTATTTGGATTGCCAAAAGACATTCAACAAGGTGCCACACAAAAGACTGCTGCATAAGATAAAGATGCAAGTGTTATGAGCAATGTATTAACATGGATAGGTGATTGGTTAATGAACAGGAAGCAAAGAGTGGAGATGTTGCCTGGTATGGAAGGTGCTAGCAATGAAGAGAGGTTGAGTAGGTTAGATTTATTTTCATTAGCAAAAAGGAGATTGAGGGGGCACCTGATTGAGGTTTACAAAATCGTGAAGGGTATAGAGAGGGTGGATACAGACAAGCTTTTTCCCAGGGTGAAGGATTCAATAACAAGAGTTCACACTTTCAAGGTGAGAGGTGGAAAGTTTAAGGGGGATACACATTGCATTTGGAATGCATTGCCAGCAGCGGTGGTAGAGGCAGGCACGGTAGATTCACTTAAGATGCATCTGGACAGATGCATGAGTAGGTGGGGAGCAGAGGGATCCAGATGCTTAGGAATTGACCAACAGGTTTAGACAGTACATTTGGATCGGCTCAGGCTTGGAGGGCTGAAGGGCCTGTTCCTGGGCTGTAAACTTTCTTTGTTCTTTGTCTTTGTTCTTTATAAACAAGTGCCAACCAGAATAGCATCAGTGACTAGTGTTGTGCCTCAGCAACCAGTGTTGGGACCTCAGTATTCACAATTTACATAGATGACTTGGAGTTGGGGACCATGCATAGTGTGTCAAAGTTTGCAGATGCCACTAAGATGAGTGGTAGAGCAAATGTGCAGAGGATTGTGAAACTTTGCAAAGACACATAGAGTAATTGTGGGCAAAGGACTGGCAAATGGAGTGCAATGTTAATAAATGTGAAGTCATCCGTTTCGGTAGGAATAACACACTATTACTTGAATGGTAAGAATTTGCAGCATGCTGCTCGGCAGAGAGACCCTGGTGTCCTTGTGCATGAATCACAGATGGTTGGTCTGCAGGTGCAACAGCTAACTAAGAAGGTAAATGGAATTTTGTCCTTGATTGCTGAAGGGATTGAGTTTAAAATCAGAGAGGTTATGGTGCACCTGTTTGGGTGCTGGTGAGGCCACACCTGGAGTACTTTGTGCAGTTTTGGTCTCCTTACTTGAGAAAGGATGTACTGGCACAAGAGAGGGTGCAGAAGAGGTTCACTTGATTGATCCTGGAGTTGAGGGGTTTGGCTTTTGAGAAGAGACTGAGTACACTGGGATTATAGTCATTGGAATTTAGAAGAATGGGGGAGGGATCTTATAGAAATATATAAAATTATGAAGGGTGTAGATAAAGTTGATGTAGAGAGGATGTTTCCACTGGCAGGTGAAACTAGGACAAGAGGGCATAGCCTCAAAATTCAGGGGAGCAGATTCAGGACTGAATTGAGAAGGAACTTCTTCACTCAGAGGGTTGTGAATCTGTAGAATTCCCAGTCCAGTGAAGTAGTTGAGGCTTCCTCAGTATATGATTTTTAAAGCTAGGATAGATAATTGAACAGTAAAGGAATTAAGGGATATGGTCAGAGGGCGGGTAAGTGGAGCTGAGGACACAAAAAAGATCAGCCATGACCTTAATGAATAGTGGAGCATGCTCGAAGGGCTAGATAAGCTACTCCTACTCCTAGTTCTTATGTTCTTATTATATTATATTGTTAATGCTATTATTATTGCTATTCGCTATTGTAATACCGCCTGCATGTCTGTCACCAACCTCCATTATTAAGTTGCCCAGCTTCCCTCCCAACAGCATTGGCCCTTGATCACCCATTTTTGACTTTTAATGGGCACATTTCTGACCCAGATACACAAATATATAAACAAACAACTTAGGAGCAGGAATGGGCCATTCAACCCTTCAAGTCTGCTTCACCATTCATGAAGATCATGTTTGATCTGATTCTGGCCTCAGGTCCATACTCCTGTCCGCCCTCCATAATCTCTACCTTCTAAGTATTCAATGACAAACAGAAACAGAAATTGAATGATATCACAGAATTTCAAAACAGCAGAAAGAGGCTATTCAACCCATTATGTTTGCACTGACCCACCAAAGAACATGCCACCCACCCCCACCCAGCCCCCTCCCACCCTATTCCCCCTACCCCCAACTGGAGAGACTCAGCAGGTTTAGCAGCCTCTGTGGAGAGAACACTCAGTTCACATTTCGAGTCCAGTGACCCTTTTTCAGAACTGGGAAGAGGTTGGTATATATGCTGATTACAGGGAGTAAGGATAAAAGCATCCCTTTAAATGATTCCTCCTTTACTCTCTGGGGAAGAAAGTTCCAAAGACTCTCAACGTTCTGAGAGAAAACAAATTCTCCTACTTTTGGCCTTAAACCTTTAAAGCCTCTAATTCTAGTTGCTCCCACAGGGGGGAACATTCTTCCACTTTGCTAAGTCCACTCAGGATCGGAAATGTTTCAGTAAGATCACCTCTTGACCTTCTAAATTCCACTGAGCACAGGCTCAAGCTAACCAATCTTTCCTCATAACTACATCCATGCCAGGTACCCATTGAGTGATCCTTTTGTGAACTGCATCTAATTCTTGTCAATCTTGTCTTAAATGAGGGAACAATGAAAGTACAAAGTACACTAGTTGTGTCCCACTCGAAACAATAGTAACAGATCACCCTCATTTTTATATACCAAATTAAATTCCGCAAACATCATCTTCTTCTAAGGTAGTCCCAAGTTCTGGATTTAGGACACGTTATGGTGAGATTCTGTAGTGACTGTATTAAAATCTAGTCAGAAGAAGCTTATATGGGACATAAACAACAGTATACATCAGTTAGGCCAAAAGAGCTATTTTAGTGCTGAAAGATTACGTAATCCTTTTCATGTCGGATGTACTGCAGTCATGGTTTGGTGACTTTGGAGAATGTGGATCTTTTACAGGCTACCAAAGTAGACTATTTTGTAATGGATGTTGTGCGTTTCTTGAGCTTTGTAGCAGCTGCACCCATCCCAGAAGATCTTTGCTTCTGCAAACCAACATTTTTTTTGTCACTTCCAATGCTTCTTGTACATATATTTCTAAGCGAATTGTTTAATCAGGATTCCTGAACTAAGTAAAAGCCATCCATAATTCAATAGAAAATGCAATTACTATCAAAGTTGATGCTGGGCGATGGAAGACTTTTTTGGCTGATCGTGTCCGTATTAGACAATTGTACTTCTGGTGAGGAAGAATTAGACCCTCGATTGACTCTGCCCTAATCACATGCTTTGGCAACTACCTCAGGGAAAAAAAAGACTTGCATGATTACTGATGAGGAAAATAGAAGATGTCAATCTTGTGGCATGTTTCTATTTCATGCAAAAACCAATTGCGATCAAGCCAAGGGAGCTTATTGCTGAGGCGCTTATTGGTGTCAAGCTAGGGTAACTTTTGCGCTGTAGAGTTGTGACTCTTTTTGAAGAAATATATTATTTCATGGGACACATGGGATATGGAATATATCACTTGCAATGTCTAGCAGTATTTTTGCCTTCTCCAAACTGTCCTTAAACTCAGGGACTCAGAGAGCAGTGAAGAGTTGCATGCATTGCTGTGGGTCAGGAATCATGGTTAGATCAGATAAAGAGGGCAGATTTCCATCTTTAAAGAACACTTACACATTTGTAGTGAGGTCCTGAGGAGTGTTTTTGAGCAAAGAGACCTTGGAGTCCAGGTTTATTGTTCCTTTAAGGTAGAGTCACAGGTAGACTGGATAGTGAAGACTGGAAATTTGGTATGCTTGCCTTTATTGGTCCATGCATTGAGTATACAGGTTTAGAGGTCATGTTGTGGCTGTAGTGGCTGTAGGGCATTGGTTAGGTCACTTTTGGAATCCTGCATTCAATTCTAGTCTCCCTGCTATTGGAAGGATGTTGTGAAACTTGAAAGGGCTCAGAAAAGATTGAAATGGATGTTGCCAGGGTTGGATGATTTGAGCTATAGGGAGATGCTGAATAGGCTTGGGGCCATTTTCCCTGGAATGTCAGAGACTGAGAGATGGCCTTACAGAAGTTTTTAAAATCATGAGGGGTTTAGACGAATGAATAGTCAAGGTCTTTTCTCCAGAGTAGGGGAATCCAAAACTAGACAGCATTGGTTTAAGGTGAGAGGGGACATATTTAAAAGGACCTAAGGGGCAACGTTTTCATGCAGAGGGTGATGCGTGTGTGGAATGAGCTGCCAGAGGATGTTACGGAGGCTGGTACAACTATAACATTTAAAAGGCATCTGGATGGGTATATGAACAGGACAGGTTCAGAGGGATATGGGCAAAATGCTAGCAATTGGAACTAGATTAACTTAAGATATCTGGTAGGCATGGACAAGTTGGACCGAAAGTCTGTTTCTAAGCTGTACAGCTCTATGACATTAATCGATGATAGTTTCATAGGCACCAATATTGAATCTATCTTTCAATTCTAACTTTTGATTCTAATTATTAATTGAATTTAAATTCCACCAACTGCCATGGTGGGAACTCTTATTCACAGAGTCAAATCCAGAGCCTCTGATAGTCTAGTGACATTGCCTCCCCTCATGAGGGATTTGAATGAAAATATTCCAACTCATCTAATTTATACCTATCAAACATAAGACTATTTTGTTCAAGTAATCTGACCCAGAAGAAAATAAAGAACTGTGGATGCTGATGATCTGAAACAAACAAAACAGGAATTTCTGGAGAAACCCAATTGCTTTGGTAGCACCTGTAGTGAGAAAGCAGAGTTAACATTTCGAGTCCAGTAAGCTTTCTTCAGAACAGAAGAACATAACAGTGTATCGGAGACTCTTCTGAAGAAGGGCTCACTGGTTAACTCTGGTTTTGTTCCATGGATGCTGCAAAACCTGTTGAGTTTCTCCAGCAATTTCTGATTTGACCTAAATTTGGACTCAGGTTGAATGGTTAATGTCTGGAACACTGGCCTGAAAAAAGATTGTGTATGTAAAACATTTCCCTCATAATATTAAAAACACTGATAATAAAGTCAAAGATTTTTCATCACTTTAATGACTGGATGGGAGCGAGATGCAACCCAATCAATATCAGGAAAGTTAAAGTCCCCCATAACAACCACGTATGGGGATACAACCCAAAACATTTCCCTCATAATATTAAAAACACTGATAATAAAGTCAAAGATTTTTCATCACTTTAATGACTGGATGGGAGCGAGATGCAAGGTAAACAATATTAGATTACCACCTGACTGAATCATTCATTGTAGAAGATTTGTTCAACGAACAAAATTTACAATGTCAATTCTGAATTGCCATTATAACATTAGGTAAATAATTTAGAAAACAATTACCATTCAAACTTAAAATACAAGCTTCTCCTTATAAAATACAACATCTATCACAAATAGAAACACACTGACATATATATTAATGCTAATACATCAAACTCAAAAATCTATTTTCTGCTTCCTTTTCTGTGTTGTATTTATGCAGAAGGAATTCTCATTTGATTCTTTTTTTCTCCTCATATTCAGCTTTCTGTAGTCAGTGTTGCAATAGGCACTATTTTAATTGAAGACAATATGTCTTGGCAGGCAGGAAATCATGACTGATAACTTCAGAGGACAACTTGGTAGATCATGCTGAATAAGTTGTGGTTAGCTTTATGAGTATTTTTTACATCTCATTGCTGACCATGACACATTGACAGTGTGCAGGTTACACTGAAAATGCTTGATATAAAAAAAGCACAAGATAAGAACTTCAAAATTCCAGCAAGCTGTTCAAGTCTTTGAATCTACTCTGCTATTCAGTTTGGCTAGGGTGGATTTGCATTTCAACACCATTTACTCACATCGGGTGAAATTTTCCCCTCCCTGGTGTGGCATGAGCAGAATCACAGAACTGAACTTGCAACCCTTTATTCTGAGGTTATATCCTCTGGTCATAGACTCTCCAGCAAGGGGAAACAATTTTTCTGATTAAACCCTGTTAATTTCCTGAAGAATTTTGTATGTTTCAATCATGTCAACTTGCAGGCCGTCGAGAATCATTAAACATCTACCTGCAGTGCTTGGGCACCCCACCTCTTGAAGAATGCAGCACTGACCCAGACTACAATCTATGTCCGAGGAGAAAGTGAGGTCTGCAGATGCTGGAGATCAAAGTTGAAACTTTATTGCTGGAACAGCACAGCAGGTCAGGCAGCATCCAGGGAACAGGAGATTCGACGTTTCGGGCACAGGCCGAAACGTCGAATTCCTGAAGAAGGGCCTGTGCCCGAAACGTCGAATCTCCTGTTCCCTGGATGCTGCCTGACCTGCTGTGCTGTTCCAGCAATAAAGTTTCAACTACAATCTATGTCCACTTTGGTTTGCTCTTGGATCATAGCCCTCCATGATGGGCAGCTGGAAAGAGACTGTCCTCTTTTTTATAAGACCATTTGCAGCAGCTCAAGGCCCTGTTCATGAAGGAGGGAGTGAACTTCCCTTTCCCTTGGACTATGTCCTTACTCTTTGTATTCAAGCACAAAGTGTGATGGAAAATTCCACTATTTGGATCCATATCCTTTAATACCTGCATTGCTCCTGGCAAGTTGTCAGAACTTTTTGAAGTACTTACTAAAGATTAGATTGAAGCTCCAATCAAGTTGTTCTGCAGACAAATCAAGCAGCACATTTGAGTTGAGCATGACTATCATGTAGCTAGGTTTGGAAGATTTGAGTTATAAAGAACAGTTGGATTGGCTGGGTCTTTTTTCACTGGAATGTAGGAGGTTGCAAAGTAACTTTATAGAGGTTTATAAAATCAAGAAGGATATTGCTAGGTTTAATGGTAGCTGTCCTTTTCCATAGGATCGGGGATTTCAAGACCGGGGGTATATTTTTAAACTGAGATGAGAGATTTAAAAAGGACATGTGGGGCAATTTTGTTTACAGAGAGGGTAGTTTGGGTGGTATGAACTTCCTGGGGAAGTGGTGGATGTGGTTACAAATGTTACAAAACACTTAGATAAATGTTGGCTAAGAATAGGAAAGGTTTGGAGGGATATGAGCCAGGAGCAGGCAGGTGGGACTAGGTTAGTTTGAGATGATGTTCGGCGTGGACTGGTTGGACCAAAGTGTCTTTTTCAGCTCTGTTATGACTCTATCTGAGATAACATTTTGCATCCAGCTCCAGATATCCAATAGATAATGCTCATAAGACAACATTTAAGTAAGTCTCAGGGACCCCCCAACCATGCAGCATTCCTCAGTATATCATTTTGTTGATGGGTAAAGGTGGATTACATTCCTGAGTCCTAAAGTGGAGTTAAATCCCACCTCTGCATTTGTGGTCTGACGGCCACCAACTAAAGCAGGTTGGCAATTTCAGCTACAAAATTTGATGAAACTGGACTAGCCTTCATCATTGCAATGACTAGATGCAACGTGGCTTCCTCCTGGGTTCTCTATGATCATAGCAGATGTGGGGTACTTTCCTCACAGACAGTGCGTCATTTAGAGATGGGGCTCAACAAAGGGTGGGCAATAAGTGCCAGGTGTGCCAGTGACACTCAGAAGCCCCCCCCCCCCCCACACCCCCACACCCCCAGAGCAATGTAAAAATACAATGCATAAGAATTCATTTTCTATTATCACAAATTCTGAAAACAAAGTCATTTTGTTTTAGATTTTCTGATTAAATTATTGAAAATGGGAATGATCAGATTGTAATAATAATTGAGTGATATCCTAGTGCATTTAAGAAATGGAAACCTGGTATCGGTCCCCCCACCAAACTTCCAGTCTGGTCCACATGAAATTCCAAGCCATATTATATGTTTAACAAGTTTCAGAGATCCTTAGAATTGCATATTCAATGGTTCAAAGCTAACTTAATATGGGTAACAGTCATGACTTTATTTAAGTGTTAGTGAAATCTAATATGCTACAGTATTTGAGCAGCAAATTACAAAGAACAATTGAGAATTACATTATGCAAACCTCATTTCTTGCACTTGAAAATGCATTTGCATCTGTCTAAATCAGTGTTGCCCCTGGTCCTTGTATAATACTTCAGGTGAATTTTCCCTAGAATTCTGAACTGTAGAAAAATCCTTGAATCGTGTGTACTTTCCACTGAATAAGACTATATAAAAACCCATAAGCAAAGCTAAATATTAAAATTTAGTAAAAGCAATTTAATCAGGTGCATTTAAATAGTTTACAAGTTTCACTTTCCCTCGATAAGAAAAAGCAGATAACAGATTAACTGAAGTCGGCTTGGAGCTTCCTTTGTTCCCTTCCATACCCTCTGAAGCAAATCGTGGGCTGTTATGTCATGTACGTTATCATTCAAGATAAAATCAGCTTGAAAATTATGGTATTTTGCAGAATAGCAATTCTAGCATAAAAAATAGTCAAGTTTTTTTAAAATTTGGTCTTGGGATATGGGTTCACTGGCTCATCCCTTGTTTTCCTTGAGAAGATGATGGTGATGAACTACAGCAGCATACTGTACGGAGGCACACAATACCATTACAGAGGGAGTCCATTCTTGGAATGTCCTATTTCCGAGAAAACAGAATTAAAAGCAAATGTTCTTACGGTCACTACATTCTCAAATCTTCTCAAAACTCGCTAAGGTCACTACCTTAACAGGGCGAAGTTACCTCTAAGCCCTCACTTATTGCTTATCCTTTTGCAAGACGCTGTTCATTTGAAGTCTTTAGCATTCAAGTATCCATACCAAGTACGGATGTTTCAAGTGTCAAACCAGGATTCAAAGAATAATACATGTCTATAAGCTAAAGTTGACCATATCACGAATAAATCATAGGCTTGAAATATTTTTCAGTTTTCCCTTTTCCCAAATACATTTTGCAGATATTTTTTCCTAACTATTATTTCTCCCAAGTGCACAATTTCCCCAAACAAAATTCTACATCCTACTTTAATTTAGCATCAATTGTTCATGAGGCACCAACCTGTTTAACTACATCCTGATAATACCATTAATTAGATTTTCTTATGCAGTATGTGTCAGTGCCCTAATGATTTTTTAAAAAATGTCTTATTCTGTTGAGCCACATTAACTATTCATATGTTCAAGTAACTGAGAATGTCCAGACCTGCTTTTCCGTGCAAGTTCCCCAGGCATTTCTGGATGCTAGTTCTTTCACTGAGAACAAATGATATTTGTCCTTCGACTGGTATCCCAATATCATGCCTGATGATGCAAGCTGTCCTTGGAATTTCAAGATCTCTTATCAAAAGATTGGGTGTGTCTGGAGATCTTTGTTCATTATTTCTGCAAGATCTTGGTGTCTAGGGTAATTGACACACTATCAACTGGGGTACTCTTAATTAATAAGCAAGGATACATGATCTCTAAGAGAAAATTATCCATTTGCTATTCCCTCTGGCACTTTCCTGACTTTCATTAGCAAATATCTGTCAGGAAAGAGCATTTAATTTTTTTTTAACTCACTCATGGGATATAGGTATCACTGGTTAGCCAACATTTATTGTCTGTCCCTAGTTGCCCTTGAGACATTGGCCGTTAGCTGCCTTCTTGAACCACGACAGTCCATGTTCAGGAGATGTGATGAATACAAATGAATGGCTTGCTAGGCCACTTCAGAAGGCAATTGAGAGATAACCACAATTATGGCTCTGGAGTCACCTATAGACCAGGACAGGTGAGGATGACAGTTTTCCATTCATGTAAGTTTTTCTGACAATTGACAATAGTTTTATGGTCATCAGTAGATTCTTAATTCCAGACATATGTTTATTGAATGCAAGTTTCACCATCTGTCATGGTGAGATTTGAGCCCAGGTCCCCAGAATATTAGCTGACTTGCGAGATTCATAGTCTGGTGATAATGCAACAAGCTTTTGCCTCCCCACTCTAACTTAATTGACATATTCCAAATCAATTGAGAAAATGATTTTAGAAAAAATGTCACATTTGGCACCCGTGATCTACCTGTCTCTATTTTCCTTCTTGAGCACTTCCTTACTTCATTTTACACATTGCATTAATTAGGAAGTCAAGAAATAGGAGCAGGAATCAACAGTCTCTCAAGCCTGCTTAGCCATTCATTAAGGTCATGGTGGAAATTCTGTCTTAGCTTCATTTTCCACTAACTACCCATATCTCTTGTTCCCTGGGATAGCGAAAATATACCAATCTCTGCCTTTGATATACTCAATAGTGGAGCACATAGAACCCACGTATTCACAACATTTTGAATGAAAAATTGTCTCCTCATCTTAATTCTCAATGATTGCCCTCTCGTCCTGAGACAGAACCCATTGCCCAGCCTGGAAAACAACCTGTCAGTGTTCACCCACTTCAGAATCTGACTGTTTTCAATGAGATGACTTTTTATATTTTTCTAAGCTCCAAAGGATATGGGTCCAGCCTACACATTCTGTCATCATTGTACAATTGCTTTATTGTATATGGGTCTGAAAGTATTTGAAAGGATTAACACTATGGAGTGTGCTATAAACACTGCACACTATAACAATATGACATGGGCACAACTCTTAAAAATCTCAAAGGAGTGAGTTCTAACGTCTGAGTCTGTGGAAAGGAAAGAAGAATGTGAAGGAATAACATTCCAAACATTGACAACTCTCTGAGGTAAGCAATTTCTCCTCATCCCCATATTAAAAGGGAGCTCCTTTCATGTGCAGTTAAGCTAATTCCAACTGTTCTATTATTTCAGCAGTTTTCTGATGGAGTATATATTAGTTCTGAAGGAAGATCTTTGACCCAAAGTGATTAGGTGGAGTTAATCCAGGCAATTGGTATTCTGAGAGCAGATCTGAATGTCAGCAGAATTCCTGAGTGATGGAGAATAGAGATGGCTGAACTTTATTTAGTGGGAGCTGATGCAGGTTCTGCCTCGAACAGGATGCATTATTTGATGCAGAAATGATTATGTTATCTCTTGTGACATAAGAACTCAATTGTAAATGATATAGCACTGAAGAGTCCAACAGATGTTTATTATAGTTGCCAAATATACACAAATTTTACTTCACCTTCAACAACAAATCCTACAGACAAACCAACGAAACACCCATGGGATCTCCGATATCAGGGTTCTTAGCAGAGGCTGTAATGTAGAGACTTGAACAACTATCCCTGCCATTCTTCCAACCCAAACTTTGGTCCGCTACGTGGATGACACCTTTGTCATCACTAAACAAAACAAATTAGAGGAAACCTTCAACACCATCAATAATACCCTAACTGGCATAAAATTCACTAAAAAGGAGGAAAGCAAAAACAAACCGCCATTCCTAGATATCGTAGTTGAGCGAACAGCCAATGGGGAACTTCAAACTAGCGTCTACAGGAAAACAACACATACAGACCAAATACTGAACTACAGAAGCAATCATCCCAACATCCACAAACAAAGCTGCATTAGAACATTATTTCAATGAGCCACCATACACTGCAGCACAGAGGAACTATGAAGAGCAAAGGAAAATCACCTATACAGTGTATTCAAAAAGAACAGGTACCCAATGAAGACAGTCTGCCAATTTCTCAGCAACAAACTCAAACAAGGTGACAAAACACATCCAGAAACCCTGGCCACTCTCCCTTACATCAAAGACATCTCTGAAATGACTGCCAGACTACTCAGACCTCTTGGCATCATGGTAGCCCACAAACCCACCAATACACTAAAACAGCAGCTAATGAACTTGAAATGCCCTATACAGACAACAAAACAGAACTAATGTTACTTATAAAATATCTTGCAATAACTGTAACAGACAACATTGGACAAACAGACAGAAAACTAGACACCGGGATACATGAACATCAACTAGCCACAAAAAGACATGACCCTCTCTCACTAGTTTCCTTACATATGGATGAGGAAGGACACCACTTCAATTGGGACAACATATCCATCCTAGGACAGGTCAAACAGAGACATGTGGGAAAATTCCAAGAAGCATAGCATTCCAACCAGAACTCTATCAACAACCACATTGACTTGGATCACATTTACCACCTCCTGAGAAAAAGAACAGGAAATGACATCACCACAGGGAATGACACCACCACAGGGAATGATGTCACCAAGCCAAGGAAATCTAAACACATAAATAAAAAGCAGGCCATACCATCAGTGCTTAACCGGAGGCTTCACTGATGATGTTGCCTAGTATGGTGACAAAATGTCTGAAAACAAACCTTCCAGCTCAGCGAACAAATTTACATCCACAAATACTTTATTTACAGATACACCATTGTTTGGGCTCAGATTAAGCTATGCATTTGCAAAGAGCAGTATGATTTTAGTACATGTCATGGTTGAAGTAATGACAGTTAAGATGGAATATGTGATATTTACCCCTAATGTCACATGGTATGATATAATGGTGATATTATGAACATATTTCTTAAAGGTACATTGTCTATAAAACAAAACATAACAGTAGGCAGTCAGTTAGGGAAAGTGACACATGGGCTATATTCAATGTTGTGATGGGGATGTGCCCTTTAGCTGTTCCTCTCTGTCCAATAATGGTTTCTCTTGTGCCTGAAAATGACTCCTTCGGCATTTCTCCTCCTTCCTTCCTTCGCTCAACAATAGTGGGGATTGTGACTTTCACAAGTCTGATTTTAGACTGTCTGCTGATTCTGAATTTAAAGTGTCAATGTATGCCTATCAGACTGTACCCCTTTCATCTATGCCTCCCAAACTCCTCCAGAATCTCACCTTCCAAAGTGTGCTCTGCCCTCTATCATTTTGTGAATCCTCCCCTCCTCCTGTAGAATGCAGCTTGCAGAACAACTGACAGTCCATCTCACTTCAATGCTGCTGGCTTTCGAGTCATCCTGGAGGGCCACTTGATGGAAATTTATCAGTGGGGAAATGACACTGAGCTGTATTTCTCAAAATTTTAATAGACTTCCCATCATCTTCATGCATGTTGTCCTCTTGCTGCTTTCCCATTTGCCATTTAACTCCCATGTCGGATATGGCCATTGGAATTCCAACTCACCCATTCCCATTGGGTTTTATGGTCTTCCCACCACAAATCCTGCTTTGGTGAATTGCCTTAAATTCCAACCAATCAACTCAGCTTCTGTCAACACAGATTATGATGAGTACTGCTCCTCGGATGCTGCCTGAACTGCTGTGATCTTCCAGCACCACTAATCCAATTTCTGAATTCAGACCTATTTAGCATTTTGCTTTGAAAGCACAGTATTGTTGGACTGACAGGTTTTGTCAGCTTTCAATTTAATTTCTCCCAAACATAACTCTTTTATGCATAAGATCATATAGACTACTTCCCATGAGTTCCTGTTAATGAAAATCTGATTATCCCCTCAAACATTCATCTGACTTTTTTTTCCATTGCTTGAAACAGCAACTCAATTCAATTTTATTTTTATCAGTTCCAATTTCAGAAACATATGATATCTAGCCTTGGTGGTTTTACATTAGAGACAGACATGATTGCAATTAATTTTGAGATAGCTTTCATTTCCCTCTTCTTGTCAAGCTTGCAGTCACAGGAGGATAACAATTGACCCTGAATAGATAGTGTCAAGCCTTCAACAAGTGAAGTCTTCACTCTACGTAAGTCACATGCCTTGGAATATGTGCCTGCAGCTTTTAAAACTGGCAGGTCACTTGCTTCTCCATCTGTATTCTTGTGGAGATCATGTACTAAAAGGAAAAGAAAAAACAGTAAATCCATAATGGAACAATTTAATAGTCCAAGGGTTTAAACAAACAAATCACAATTTTCATTTCCTACTCGAACCCCACAACCCATTTCAATAACTGTGTTCCTCCATTTCCTCAAAGCTTCTATTTCCTCAGAGGGCTAAAGAACTTCAGCAAATCTAAAATTACTCTTACCAATTTTAATAAATGCACCATAGTAAACATCCTATCTGGATGCATCACAGCTTGGTAAAGCAACTGCCTAGCCTAAGACCACAAGAAATTACAGAGAGTTGTGAACATAGCCCAGGCCCTCACGGAAACTAGCCTTCCATCCATTGACTCAGTCTATACTTCCCGCTGCCTTGGGAGAGCAGCCAACATGATCAAAGACCCCTCCCCACCCCAGTTATACTTTTTTCCGCCCTCTTCCATCATGCAGAAGATACAAAGGTTTGAAAACATGTGCTACTAGATTCAAGAACAGCTGTTATCAGACTTATAAAAGGACCACTCAAAAATTAGAGTTGTTCATTCTCTATGCCCTCTCTGCAGCTGTAACATTGTGTTCTATTACCCTCATGTACTAATGTAAGGTATGATTTATTTGGATAGCACATAAAACAGTATTTTTCACCATATCTCAGTCAGGATTAGATTCCCTACAGCGTGGAAACAGGCCCTTCAGCTCAACAAATCCACACCGACCCTCCAAAGAGTAACACACCGAGACCCATTCCCCTACCTTATATTTAACCCTGACTAATGCACCTAACACTATGGGCAATTTAGCATGGTCAATTCACTTAACCTTCACATCTTTGGATTGTGGGAGGAAACCAGAGCACCCGGAAGAAGCCCAAGCAGACAATTGGAGAATGTGCAAACTCCACGTAGACAGTCGCCGAGGTGGGAATCAAACCTGGGTCACTGGTGCTGAGGCAGCAGTGCTAACCATTGAGCCACTGTACAATCCCTACATGTGACAATAATAAATCAAATCAAACCAAATCAAATTTCTGTCTTCTTGAGCTTCCTCAATATTCATTGATTTTCCATCGGGTCCATTCTTTCAGCTGCTCATTCCAAAGATGTGAAACGTTTTCCCTCAACCTCTCTACGTATTTCCACATCTACTCCTTAAACTCCATCTCATTGACATCAGATTGAAAACTGATTTCAAAATAAAAAGTAACAGTCTATTTAAAGGAGGAGGATCACTGGAAAGATTCTGTCACTTTTTTCTTGAAGGCTGCAAGATTTCACTGTATGGATTCTTTAAGAAGCCTCTGTGAATCTTTCACTAGTACGGGCTATGGCTTCACCTACTTTATTTGGGTGACAACATGATCAAGGTTTGATTAAACTTGAAAGTTCTCCTTTTCTTCAATTTCATTGCAGTTAATCCAAAGGATGGCTGAAGAAAGGCAGGGATGATGGAAATTAGGTACAATTTGTTGGTTTTCCAGGTGATTAATGTGAGAAAACAATGTAATGGCTGAAGTGTTAAATGAATACTTTATGTATACATATATTTTAGAGAGGCCCTCAATATAGATTTTAGTGGCAGGGGATGATTTCAATGTTTACAAAAGATACAAGTTTCAAAGATTTGTAAACAGTGAGAAGGCTAGTGCTGACACCCGAAAGAAAATAGTTGCATTAGTGGAGTGGCCAAATATATGGCAGATGCAATTCAATGCACAGAAGTGCAAGGTGTTATAGTTTTGTAGGAAGAACATAAAAAGGCAATATAAAATAGGGAGTACAATTCTACAGGAGATGCAGGAACAGATTTATTTGGGTGTGTATGTGTACAGATCATTGACGGTGACAGGACAATTGGAGAGAGAAATTTCCATGCATTTTTTGCCCTTTAGATGTGCTGAGTAATCTTCTGAGCCCTGTGAAGTGGACAAATGCAACTAATATGAATGGTTACTTGGATTCTCTGGAGACTGAGACATTCTCAATGAGTGTTTGGCTAAGACTGTCCAGAGGAGGATGATCCCAGGTATGGAGTGACTATCTGATGAGGAGAGATTGAGTAGGTTTGTGCCTGGAATACGCTTCCAGAGGAGGTGGTAAAAGCAAACACAATAGCAACATTCAAGAAACACCTGGACGAATACTTGAATAGGAAAAAAATAGAGGGATATGGATCCTATAAGAGTAGATTCCCTACAGTGTGGAAACAGGCCCTTCGGCCCAACCAGTCCACACCGACCCTCGGAAGAGTAACTTACCCAGACCCATTTCCCTCTGACCTAATGCACCTAACACCATGGGCATGGCCAATTCACATGACCTGCACATCTTTGGACTGTGGGAGAAAACTGGGACCCTGGTGCTGTGAGGCAGCAGTGCTAACCACTGAGCCATTGTGCCGCCCCAACCATGAAGCATTTTGGTCATGCAGAAATTGGGAGAACGGGCAACTCCACATAATCACCCAGAACTGGGATTGAACCCAGGTCCCTGGTGCTATAAGTCCACAGTGCTAGCCACAGAGCCACTATGCACCCCCTGTGAAGACAGTTTTCATATGGAAAGGCAAACTGTGTTGGTGTGGGTTTGGAGGGTCAAAGGGCTTATTCCAGGGCTGTATTGTTCCTTGTTCGGTGTTCTAGGTTGGGCCTGTACTCAATGGAGTTGAGAAAAATGAAGAAGGGACCTTATTGAAACATAAGATTCTTAGCAGACTTGAGAGGATAGATGTCGAAAGGTGTTTTCTCCTGTGGGAGAGTCGAGGACCAGACAGCATAATCTCAGAAAAAAGGGATCACACATTGAAGGCAGAGTTGAGGAGGAATTTCTTTTTCAGAAATTAGTGAGTTTATGGAATTCTTTATTGCAGAGTGCTGTCAAGGCTGAGTTAGACAGACTTTCAATCAAGCATTATGGGGAAAGGTCAGGAAAGCTGAGTTGAGGATTTTCAGATCAGCCTTGAACAGCAGAACAGATTCAATGGACTGAATGGCCTCTGTGTACTCTTCTACTTTATGGTCTTAAGATCTTACGCTACTGTCATTTTTCCGTAGCCCATGTGGCATATGGCAGCACAGTGGCACAGTGGTTAGCACGGCTGGGTTTGATGCCCACCTTGGGTGACTGTCTGTGTGGAGTTTGCACGTTCTGCCCGTATCTGTGAGGGTTTCTTGTGGGTGCTCCGTTTTCTTCCACAGTCCAAACATGTGCAGATTAAGTTGGTTGGTCATGATAAATTGATATAGTGTCCAGGGATATGCAGGCTTGGTGGATTAGCCATGGTAAATACAGGGTTGCAGAAATAGGTTGGTGGGGGGGTGATGGTGGTGTTGGCTGAATGGGATCCTTCAGAGTGTTAGTGCAGACTTCATGGGCTGAATGGCCTCTTTCTGCACTCTAGGGATTCTATGATTTAGACCTAGACATCACTCTGCTAGTAGCAGCATGATTAGTGAAACATCTCACAAACCTGACACAGTTATAAGTCCCTTTTTTATATAAACTTTGTCCCTTCTATTATAGGCAATTTATAGCCTTGAGCATTCAGCCTTACCAGCTGCCCAGACTGGAACTCAGGAAAATCTACAGGGTATGTTCCACTTGACATTTATTTATCTAACTCCTAAATATGGTAACTCCTCCATGTCTAAGGCAATTTTGATTATCTTAGATCCTTGAGTTGCCTTATTATTCTGAGTCATCAGCCCTGGAATTAATGCCCTCACATTCTGTTACCTCCCTTTCAGCTAAGTATTCTTGCTATCTTGAAAAGTCAAAATCTCAAGAGGTCAATTTTCTTTTATTTCAAATTATCATTTGCTGGTCAAACTGTTAGTCAGTGTGGGAAAAAGTCAGTTACAAGCTTGGGGCAGAGGGCCATTTTCTGTGCTGCAGACTTCTAAAACTCAGATCTCAGACATGAAGGGCATGATTAACGTTTCCTAAAGGTGGAAAGGAAATGGCAAGAAGGACAATAATTGGGAGCTTTGGCTCTGGACAGTTACTTGCTTCCTTGTCATCACTCAGCAATTAAGATCTAGGCAAGGTGACCTTCCCAACTCTCAACCAGTTAAGGCCCTTAAGTGATCAATTAATTCATGTGAAGTGTTAGCATGTGGTTAGTGTTGTTGTGGTGTCATGATTGCATCCTGATCTCCGAATCAGAGAAGGTTGAGGATCAGGATACAATCCACTACTTATACTTTCTTCTGAACCCTAAGCCCTCTTTTCCCATGACTACCACCCTATTATATCTGAAAGGTAAGCTCTTATGATGAATTATGCTGTCTTGCTGGTGGGGGTAGGGAGTCAGTCACCACTGGAGGTACCAGCCTTCACAATAACAGGCAAAAGTAACCAGTTGAGGAAAACAACTGGTGGAGCTTTGAATGACTTTTTTTTAAAAAGAGCATGCAATTTGTTATATTTAAGAATGTTGTGTTGATGTAATTCAGGTCAAACCAAATGCTTTCCAAAGTTAAGAGTCTTCTAACACACTGCACTTCACAGTTATACAAGTAACCTATCAATAAAATAAGTAAACAGTATCTTTAATTGAAAACTATATTTCCTAATTCAAGGCAAACATCCTTGAAATGAAGACAATCAACAACATTTACACTTTCAGGAAACTGAGAAATATTTATCCCTGTGAAGGGTCATGAACTCCAAATGCCAGATTTGTTGTGCAATATTTCCAGATCAAGAAGTTTAAAATGGTCAAAATCAACAAACATAACTCAAGAGTCTTACAAATTATATCAGTTGTTTAAATTTGCTTACTATTTATGAAGAGTCTTTATTTCACATTCTGTTGATATACACACCGAATAAATAGAAATAATCGAATGTGCACTTGACAGGTAGCCTGGCAGTCACAGTTTGTATGCCACCTGCTCCGAACCAGATGGTTCTTGGCTCAATCCTCAAAACAGCATGTCTTTTGAACTATTTACTGCTCTGTAAAGGAATACATGGTTTAGTATTGCATCAGTACATTCTCAAGAGAAAGAAAGACAGCAAATGAGGCAACTTTCATAACCACAAAGTGTTGTAAGGTACTCTTGAACCAGTGAAGCATGCTTATGTCATGTTGTTATTGTTGTATTGTAATATACAAAGCAGCTCATTTCTGCACAGTTGGATCTCAAAAAACAACAAGGCAATAAGTAATCTTTAAGCGGTGGTCTAGTGGTACTATTGTTGGACTGTTAAATCAGAAACACAGAAAATGTCCTGGGAACCTGAGTTCGTATTCTGTCATGGCAGATGGTGGAATTTGAATTCAATAAAAAATAAACCAGATTAAGAGTCTAATACTGACCATGAATCCATTGTCGACTGTTGGGGAAAAACTACCTTTGTTCACTAATGTCCTTTAGGGAAGGAAATTGCCCTCCTTATCTGGTCGGGTCTACATGTGACTGCAGGCTCACAGCAATGTGGTTGACTCTTGACTGCTCTCTGGGTAATTAGGGATGGGCAATAAATGCTGCCTAATCAACGACACCCTCATTCTGTGAATCAATTGAAAAAAATCCTAGTAATTTTGTTTTAAGATTTTGACTGAGGGAGTAATGACATAGTACAACTTTCCTTTTCTGTTTCAAGCAAAGGCATCATATACAACTAACTGAGAGGGCAGTTTAACATCTCAAAAACACTCATTTATATCTTAAAAGGTCTTTAATATCATGGAAAACGGAACACAGGTTATCATCTGAATGGTGATAGATTGGGAGAGGAGGATGTGCACTGAGTCATGGGTGTCGTTATACACCACTAACTGAAAGTAAGCATGCAGGTGCAGCAGGCAGTGAAGGTGGCAAATGGTACGTTGAGCCTTCATAGCGGGAGGGTTTTGAGTATAGGAACAGGGATGTCTTGCTGCAAATTTACAAGGCCTTGCTGAGACCACACTTGGAGTATTGTGTGTGGTTTTGGTCTCCTTATCTGAGGAATGACGTTCTGGCCATGGAGGGAGTGCAACAAAGGCTTAACCAGGCTGATTCTTGGAAGGAAGTATGAAGAGAGATTGGGTTGATTAGAAGTATACTCTTCGGAGTGCTGAAGTGTGACGTGTGATTTCATAGAAACCGCTAAAATACTAACAGGATTAGACAGGATAAATATAGGAAGGATGTTCCTGATACCACCAAGTCACAGTTCAAGGATATGGGATAGGCCCAGAGAGTAGTGAGCTTCTGCCACAGAGGTTGAGGCCAATAAATTGAATGTTTTCAAGATGAAAATAAATATTTTTTCTTAAGGCTTAAAGAATCAAAGGGTATGGGGTCAAAGTGGGAAGTTGGACTGAATTGGATAATCAACCTTGATCAGACTGAATAGTGGGGCAGGCTCAAAGGCCGACAGCTGTTCTTCATTCCTATATTTCTACGTTTTGATTAAATGTTGCCAGGTACTTCACAGAAGCATTATAAAATACCAAACCACAGAACGTTTTAAGTCAGCTCATTAAAAGCTGGAGCAAAAGCTTCAGTTTTAATGAGTGTTTTAATAGAGGAGAATATGTTACAGAGGCAGCAAGCTACAGAGAGGAGAAATCCAAGAGCTAGTCTACTTAACTGGAGGTGGAGGAACCAGTGGCAAAATGATTAAGTTTGGAGATGAGTGCTCAAGAGGCTAGATATTTCAGATGGTTGTGGGGGTGATTGAGGTTACCGAGATAGGGAAGAGCGAGACAACTGAGGGATTTTGTAAAAGATGTTACTTGATCAGGAGCCAACGTAGTTCAATGAGATTGGGATGACAGGAGAACAGGACTTGGTGCAAGTTAAAACATGAGTAGGAAAACTTTGGATGACCTCAAGTATACAAAGGGCAGAATCTGGGAAACCAGCCAGGAGTGTGATGGAATAGCCAGGTCTGAGGTATCAAGACTTGAAAGAGAATTTCAGCAGCAGATGAGCTGAGACAAGCTCAGCACTGCATTCAAGTGCCTGCCAGGATTATGCTTTCAAACTTCTGTCGGACAATTTGAATCACCAACTTTCTGACTCAAAGGTCACTTCTCACTGAGCCACAACTGACGTGCTGATACAATACCAATTAATATTTAACAACTGCCAAAGGAAAGCATACCTAATAATAAGTTACAGAGCTTGTATTGATGATAATGATAGTTAATCTACACTTCTTCTCACCTTTTGAAATGAAATGCAATATAGCAATATGTAGAAGTAAAGACTCAAAGAATTAAAAGAATCATAAAATCGCAGAATGATTGCAACACAGAAGGAGGTCATTTAGTCCATTGTGTCTGTGCCAGCTCTTTGCAAAAGGTGCCAACCTCAATCCGTTTCCCCCACCTTTCCCATTAGCCTTGCAATTTTTGTCTCTTCTGTTGATCATCCAAATGTCTATTGGAAGTCACCATTAAATCTGCTGAGATCAAACTCTCATACAATGCAATCCAGATCCAAGGCACTCACTGCACATTAAAGGGTTTTTTTTTCTCATATTCACCACAGCTGCTTGCTTTGTCAATCAACCTCAGTTGGTGTCTTCCTTATTTGTGATCCTGCCACCAGTACAATGATTTTGTCTGTGTGTGGTTTCTCCTTCAGCTGGGTGCTGCCTGGCACTGCCCTATCTCCAGGTGAGGAAGGGCCACCTGGTGTATTTATGTGGTTCCCTGTATTATCATCATGCCTTCAGTCCTGAGGACAAGTGCTGAGGGCACTTGGCTGCTGGTGTGTGCTCCTCTCCAGCAAACCTGGACGGTGCTGGCCCTCGTTCTCCATGGCAACTATCAACCTGTCCATGGATGCAGCCAGTCACATGAAAGAAGAATGGAAATTACTCAGTTGGCAGGACGTGAATGTTTTGGCATCATGACAGGAGCAAATTGTGGGAACATTGGGTCAATGATTGCACAATGCCCAGCACTATTTGTAACTCCTCAGACAGTGAACAACTCCATGTCCATGCACAACAAGTAACATTCACTCCACATAGATAATGACCATCTCTAAGACAATGGAATCTAACCACCAACACTTAATTTTCAATGATCACTGAATCCCTTGCTGTCACATTTTTGGGTTGCCTTTCATCAGAAATGAACTGGACCATTGATGTAGACATTATGAATTCTGCAGCAAGTCACTCACCTCCTGACTCCCCAAAGACTGTCCAGTATCTACATGGCACAGTCAGGAGTAGATAGAATACTGGCTATTTACCTGAATGAGTGTAGCTCCATCAATACTCAAGAAGCTCAATACCATCCAGGACAAAGCACCCAATTTATTGGCACTGAATGCAAAACCTTCAACATTCACTCTTTTCACTATTCATACAGAGTGGCAGCTGTAGCTAACACTAACATGACGCATTGCAGTTAATCATGAATGCTGCAATGAGAGTCGTCCACCTGTGACCTTCATCTAGTAGGACAAGGACAGCAGATGCATGGGAAGTTCACTGGCTGCAAGCTTTCCTTCCATCCACTCACCATCCTGACTCAAATTAAATCGTCATGCCCTCACTGTCACTGGGTCAAATCCTGGAATCCCCTGACAGCACTACACCCCAAGAACTGCAACATCTCAAACAGCAAGATCATCACCACTTCCTTCCAGGGATTAGAGACAGGCAACAGAAGACAGGCCCTAGTCAATGATTCCCACATTCCATGAAAGAAGTAAAAAAAAAAGAAAATATGTCTTGAAATGTGAAGCAAATGAAGTTGAAGAATTTTCAATTGTTTCTTGTTTTAGTAACAATACTGAACTTATTTCTAGCTTTACATATTCACGCTCAGTTTTCAGTGGTGAGCTTAATAAAATCTTAACTAATTATCATTGTCCAAATTCAATTAAGATGCAGATGCAGTGCTACTATTTACATCAATGTGAGCTTTGCAGAAATGTGGTAGTGTAATTGGGATCAGTTTGTGAAGAGTTTACTCATTTCTGTTCTGCTGAATGCAGACAGCAATAAGACTGCATACTGTGAATTTAAAAATAGCTGCTCACCAGTAGAGCTCTGCATTGGACCAGGCATTATTATATCAACAGATTTAAGCCAATATGCTGTAATTTATTTTGTATCTGACATATGACAGAATTTATAATTTAAACTACTTGTGTTCACTGTGATGATATTTAGTATTGCTTAGTTTTCTTATGCTGTTGTGTGGTCACCTCTCCTCTTGTATACAATATGATGGCACCATTGTGACTGGATACTTTGCAATGGGTGAAGTTTCAATTGAGTTTGCAAGAGATATTGTCTCAGCTGATATCATTTCTGTGTACACGTCAGACCTGCATTGCATTCAACACCCAGTCTGCGATTTAAGTGCACTTTCTTGCTCACTGTTCCTTGCTGAGGAAGTGGCATCTTGTTGACGTCACTGCCTTTTGACTTTTAATTGATACCCATAGCTTCCTATCTAGATGGATATAAAATTTCTCATTGGCATAGTTAAAGAAAATCAGGAAATTCTGTCATGTTCAGGCCAGTAATTGTCTCTCAAACTAAAGTAGCTAGGGTTTGTTTTACTTCATTTGCGTTGTGGGGTCTTACCATGTGCAATTGTCTTCTGCATTTACCGATGTAATAGAGACACTGCATTTCAAAAAGTAACTCATTCTCTCCAAAGCTCTTTGCAAATGATAAGGTACTATATAAATGTAAATTCTTCCTTTGTGTGTGGAAGAATTTATGTGTTGCAAATGGAACGAGTGAAATATTCATGACTACATTGATGATAGCAGTACCCCCTAGAGAAAAGAATATCACGCGTGACTAAGCAATGAAGAGACTTAAACAGACGCCCCAAGGAAAGTGAACAGGAAATGGTAAAAACTTATACATAAAACATAATGGGCAAGAAATCAGGCTCGTTAAATCTTGAAGCCCAATGTATCCCTCTTTTAAAGTAGCAAAACATCCCAAGGCACATCACACAGAAGTTAGTAAACAAAGTTTGACACCGTCTAAGAAGGTAGGTGAAGAGAGGCCTAGTCAAAGAACTTCATCTTGTGGATTGTCTTAAAAGGAGAAGAGAGAAAGGCAAAGAGGTCTAGGAAGGGAATGACAAATGTGGAGGTCTTGGTTAAAAGTACACTTACCAAGGCAGCATTAAGATCAAGGATTCACAAGATGCTAGGATGAGAGAAGCATAGATTTCTCAAGATTTTCAAGTCTACATCAAGTAAAAACAATATCACTTCCCTTCACCACCGTCCCTTAATAGCAGCAGTGTGTGCTATCTACAAAATGCCCTGCAGAAATTCACCAAAGATCCTCAGACAGCGTCTACCAAACCCATGATCACTTCCATCCAGAAGGACAAGGGCAGCAGATCATGGGAACACCATCACTTGCAAGGTTCCCTCCAAGCCTCTCACCATCCTGAGTTGGAAATGTATCACTGTTTCTTCACTGTCAGTGGGTCAAAGTCCTAGAATTCCCTCCCTAAGAGTGTTGTAAATTAACTCACAGCAGATGGTTTGCAGCATTCAAGAAGGCAGCTCACCAGCGCCTTCTCAAGGGCAACTAGGGATGGGCAATAAATGCTGGCCAGTGACGCCCACATCCCACAAATGAACTAAATAAAATTGAGTTTGAAGAGCATGAAGACTTGAAAAACAAAGGTGCAGATTCCAAGATGATGGATGAATGGGTCTTGGTGTGTATTAGAACGAAAGCAGCAGAATGCTGGGTGTCCCCATGTTTCTCGAGGATAATTTGTGGGAGATCACCCAGGGTTAGATTAGATTCCCTACAGTATGGAAACAGGCCCTTCGGCCCAACAAATCCACACCGACCCTCCAAAGAGTAACCTGCCCAGGCCCATTCCCATACCCTATATCTACCCCTAAAATTATGGGCAATTTAGCATGGCCAATTCACCTGATCTGTACAGTTTTGGATTGTGGGAGGAAACACATGTAGACACGGGGAGAATGTGCAAACTCCACACAGACGGTCGCCCAAGGCTGGAATCGAACCCAGGTCCCTAGTGCTGTGAGGCATCAGTACTAACCACGCCATGCCACCCCAGTGCATTGACATCAAGTCTTGAAGAAACAAAGGTACGTATGAGGCTTTTAGCAGGCGATAGGTTAAGACCAAAGTGGTATCAGGTGATGTTATGAAAGTAAAAGATGGGAATCTAAATTATGAATTATCTATGGTTTGCAGCTGCAGAATAGTATTCAAAAACAGCTTGTAACATTATGGCCTTGAGTGCTCCCCAATTCTACTAATGCCAACTGGCTGTGAAATCAACACTGGTTCAGTGAGATTATAGGAGGGCATGCCCAGAGCAGCACCAAGCATACATAAAGTGAAATATCAATTTGTTGAAAATACCAACATCAGGCTACTTGCATGGCTAGACCATCAATGAAGTATACAGCAGGCGTAGCTAGCAAAACACAACTAATATATCAGGTCTAAGCTCTGCAGCGCTGTCATATCCAGTCATGAGTGGCGATTGACAATTAAAGAACAGTGCAGCATAGGAACAGACCCTTTGGCCCACCAGGCCTGTGCCAGCTCATGATGTCTTTCTAAGCTAAAACTTTTTGCCTTTACGTGGTCCATATCCCTCTATTCTTTGCATATTCATGTATTTAGGCAAAAGTGAGGATAGAGTCAAGAGTGTGGTGCTGGAAAAGTACAGCCGGTCAGGCATCATCCGAGGAGCAGGAGAATTGACGTTTTGGGGCGAAAGCTCTTCATCGTCTTCATGTATCTGTCAAGATGCCTCTTAACCATTGCTATTGTATCTGTTTATACCACCTCCTCTGGCCAATGAATTCCCTGGAAAAAGTAAATAGAGGAGAGACGGATTGGGAACAAATGTTCACTCTTTTAGAAAATAGGCTTTTGCCATGAGGATCTACTTTGTTGTGCAGAATGTCTGAGGCATACTTGGAGACAAAATATCATGACATTGAAGAAGGATTGTCCTTGAAGAAGACTGAAGTCATAGACCACAGTATTTATTTTTCAACCGAAGACCAACGAGTACTTCAGGAGATAGAAATTCCAATTCTGTTATTCTTTGATATCTAAGCATTAACTTAAATCTATGCGGATGACTGATGCCAAGAGCTAAAGAAACATCATTAGTGATTTCCTCAGGAACAAGATCATCAGATGATAGAGTGGGCAGCTGAATAAGTAGACTATTTTGATAAAAGCAAGCTGTTTATTAAAGGGAGACTCCAGGACAGATTTATATTTCAAATGTTCATTGCTTCCCACTAGATTCATAGCTGAGAGGAATTTAACAAAGAATATAAAAAATAAAGCAAATAATATATATCACGTGTGTATTAATATGATATATCTTGGAGGAACAGACTTTACAGGGAAGTGCACCAAAACACTGAGTTGTGTGTTATTGACCAGCTGGTGGAAGTATTCACAGACATCTTTAACCTCTCCTTACTATGATCTGAAGTCTGTATCTGCTTCAAAGATGACTGCCAAAGCGCCAAGGAAAAATAGTGTAGTGTATCTTATTGACTACCACTCAGTGGCTCTGACCTCCATAATTATGAGGTGCTTCAAAAGTTAGTCATGGGTCTCATCAATTCCAGCCTACTGAATTGCCTTGATCTTTTGCAGTTTGCTTACTGGAGCAACAGGTCAACAGCAGACACCATCTCCATGGTCTTACACTCATCCCTGGAACATCTGGATAACAGGCTCCTGCTTAATGATTACAGTTCCACCATCAACATCATAATTTCAAACAAACCCATCTCTAAATTCTGAGATCTAGGTCTTGCCTTCCCTGTCTTTAACTGGGTCCTTGACTTCCTGACCCATAGACTGTAATTAGTAAGAATAAGCAAGAACACCTCCACCATATTCTTCAACACCAGTGCCTCACAAGGCTGTGTGCTCAACCCCCTACGATACTCTTTACACACTGTTGACTGTGTGGACTAATTCCACTACAACTCCATTGCCAAGTTTGGTGACAACACTGCCACTCTTTGTGCACCTTCTCTGCAGCCATAACATTGTACTCTTTGCTCTGTTCTATTACCCCACGCACTTTATATGGTATGATCTGCCTTCACTGCACGCAAAAACAAAACTTTTCACTGTACCTCAGTACATATGACAACAATGCATAAAATAAAAACAAAAGATTATGCTTTTACTATCTAGAGCCTTGGAGATGATGGTGGGGGTAGATTTTAACTGCTCAACCAGCTAAAAGGAGGTTGCCACAATACTTCCAATGGAAGAAATATACCTACTGCCATGTTCCATTCTGCTGTTATATTTCTTTGGGCATTCAATAACCTGCTGAGTTGCTAAGTTGGAATCTCATTCAGATCAGAGTGCTATGACTTCCACTGGACTCCAATGACATCATAATTGATTACGGGAGGAGCAATAGTTATGGTTCTGAGTTGAATAAAACTTGATGGGAATACATTAAAATACACAAAAATGGAACTGATTTTTTTCTTTGTTTGCGTGTGGGAGCAAGAGGAGCAGGAATGCTTTAAGAGGTTCCACAAGGTGACTGCTACTGTCCCAGGTTTCCTCCAATCACAACAATGCAATACTCACCTCATGCCAGCCATGTCTGAGTTAGTCACTTCTGAGTCACAGATGGTTGAGTTCATTTGTCAGTCAAGACCTTGAGCTCAAAGATCAATAATGGCCCTTCAATTCTGAAAGGATACTACATGTTTGGAGATGCCATCTTTCGAGTAAGATGTTCTACAAGGTTACTATTGGCTTTTCAGGTAATTCCTTGGTACTATTTCAAACAACAATAAAGGAATTATTGCCTCTCTCCAGACCAATATTTATCGCCAACCAACATCAAAACCAAATGATCTTTTCTCACATTGCGATGGGAACTTGTTGTCCACATGATGGCTACAAAAATAACTACCTCAAAAGTTTTTAATTGGCTGTTAAACACTTTGGAGCATCTTGTGGCTGTTAAAGGTGTTAGGTAAATGCAGGTCTTTCCTTCTCTACCTTTTTTCTCCTCTTACCAGTTTCTGTGGTACTTCATATTGTTTTGGTTTGGTGCTCACCAACTATATTGCAATACCCTTCTGGAGTCTATAGTCTGCTGGACATATAGTAATGTTCACCCTAGAGTTGATCCTTGTGTTTTAATGTTTTAAGGTATTGAACAGTGAAACACACAATATTCACTTAAAGGATACAAAAATTAATTCAGCTTAGTTAGTATTGTTCACTCTCTTGTTTGTTTCATGCTCATATCCATGGGTTTCGGTTCAAACACGTTGGTCGAGGAGAAGGTAAGGTCAAGAACTGACATAAGGCTTTGCATCCTTTATAACACTGTTTATTACATATTGAAACTAAATGTTATAGTAAATGGTATTTGGCAATATACCAGAATTAAATCTTACTGTTACATCATTGAATGACTGTCCCATAAACTTTATTGCTCAATGCTAATCACTCTGCACCATATGTTTGTCTGCATATGTTTCTAATATCCCCAATGCTTGACCATCTAGTTCTCCTTTTGTTTCTCTCTCCTTCCTTCTATCTCTGCCTACATTGTGCTATTTATGCCCAATGAGGAACAGGTTCATGACTTACCCAGGTTCAAAAGGTCTAAAAACTGATCAATTTCCTGGCCCCGATGGGCTACATCCGAGAGTTCTGAGGGAGGTGGCTGAGGAAATAGTGGAGGCGCTAACTGTGATCTTTCAAAAATCACTGGAGTCAGGGAAAGTCCCAGATGATTAGAAAATTGCTATTGTAACCCCCTTGGTCAAGAAAGGATTGAGACAAAAGATGGAAAATTATAAGCTAATTATCCTAACCTTGGTTGTAGGTAAAATTCTAGAATCCATCATTAAAGATGAAATTTCTAAATTCTTGGAAGTGCAGGGTCGGATTAGAACAAGTCAGCATGGATTTAGAAAGGGAGGTCGTGCCTGAGGAACCTATTAGAATTCTTTGAAGAGGTAACAAGTAGATTAGACCAGGGAAACCCAGTGGATGTCATCTATCTAGATTTCTAAAAGGCTTTTGATAAGGTGCCTCACAGGAGGCTGCTGAGTAAGGTCAGGGCCCATGGTGTTCGAGGTGAGCTACTGGCATGGATTGGGGATTGGCTGTCTGTCAGAAGGCAGAGAGTTGGGATAAAAGTTCTTTCTCGGAATGGAAGTTGGTGACAAGTGGTGTCCCGCAGGGTTCAGTGTTGGGGCCGCAGCTGTTCATTTTATATATTAATGATCTGGAAGAAGGGACTGGGGGCATTCTGGTGACGTTTGCTGATGATATGAAGTTAGGTGGACAGGCAGGTAGTACTGAGGAGGTGGGGGGCTGCAGAAAGATTTAGACAGTTTAGGAGAGTAGTCTAGGAAATGGCTGATGAAATTCAACATGAGCAAGTGCAAGGTCTTGCACTTTGGAAAAAAGAATATAGGCACGGACTATTTTTTAAATGGTGAGAAAATGCATAACGCCAAAGTACAAAGGGATCTGGGAGTGTTAGTCCAGGATTCTCTAAAGGTTGATTTGCTGTTTGAGTCCATGATTAAGAAAGCAAATGTAATGTTGTCATTTGTCTCAGGAGGGTTAGAATATAAAAGCAGCGACATGCTTCTGAGACATGCTCTAGTTAGACCTCATTTAGAATACTGTGTCCAATTTTGGGCACTACAACTCAGGAAGGACATACTGGTGCTGGAGCGTGTCCAGCGGAGATTCACACGGATGATCCCTGGAATGGTAGGCCTAACGAATGATGATCAGCTGAGGATCCTGGGATTGTATTAATTAGAGTTTAGAAGGTTGAGGGGAGATCTAATAGAAACTCACAAGATAATGCATGGCTGAGAAAGAGTGGATGCTGGGAAGGTGTTTCCGTTAGGCAGGGAGACTAGAACCCATGAGTACAGCCTTAAAATTAGAGGGGGTTAATTTAGAAATGAGGAGAGATTTCTTCAGCCAGAGAGTGGTGGGCCTGTGAAATTCATTGCCACGGAGCGCAGTGGAGGCCGGGACGTTGGGTGTTCCGAGATTGATAAATTCTTGATCTTGCAAGGAATTACGGACTACGGGGAGAGATAAGTGTAATTGAAACACTCCTCAGCCATGACTAGATGGCGGAGTGGACTTGATGGGCTGAATGGCCTTCCTTCCACTCCTAGGTCTTATGGTCTTATGGACGTCACTGCAAGTTTTCTCTAGTATCCTAACAATTCCCTCTAATGACATTTCCTACCAAGATAAAAGTGTTCTGAAGAAGTTGGTGTTTATTGCACAATGAGCAAGGGCAAAGTGGCATTAAATCATGTATTTACATGGCACAGTGCCCTGTTGTTCAAAAGCATCTGAAAGTACTTCAGACACAATGACTTGCTTTGAAATGTTTTGTCTTTTGGTGATGCAAATGAGCAGTGACTGATGTACATCATCTTGTCATTTGATTTAATTGAGCAAATGTTGGCAGCAGCCATCATCCTTAGCTTCCCTTTAAAGAGAAGCTTGTTACCCAGTGCTGAGAAGCTTGCTTGCAAGAAGCAGGACGTGACTGAATATTCTGGAGGAAGATTGTTACCAGATGGTCATATTGGCAGCAACGTAAGGTGGAAATCAGGAAAAAGGCCAGTTGATACCCACCTGTGGGCCGACTTTGCAGCTACATAGTGGGGAGACATTTCATTGCTTTCTTCTCAACCTTATTATTGCTGATGCTCATAATGTCCTATTATTTGAAAAATAATAACACTATTAGAATGAAGAATGGCCACTCAACTTACGAAAACTTCTTGAGCTGTTGACCTTTCTTTCGTATTGGTTACATTTTTCTACACGCTTTCTCAGAGTATAGTTTAATTCAAATTCCCTGTTGGAATACAGATACTTACAGTGAGGGTCACGGCACTTTCAGGGCATTCAGGGTCAGTGCCAGCAATTCTCTTGTTAAAAAGGCACTGGGCTCTTGTCTTATCACTAAGACCAATGAATATATTTTCTGTTGTCAATCTGAGTCAAAGTAATCAGAGCGTCCATGTGGCAAGGCAAGTCATTTTATATTTTTCCTGACATTTTTGCAATCATTAGCTACCGGAACAGCACACACAGTAATAGGTCTTTACTGTCTCAGGAGTCAGGAATAATAATGAACTTGCACATTTAGTATCTGCAAAAAATATTGACCAGCTTGAATCATTTCTTTATATACTGAACACCACTGTATTCATTTTATTCACAGTAAAATTAATGCTTGTACAAGGAAAGAAAAACTTCTTTCTAAAAATATTTCTTTCAAGAAGAGCAGTTACTAGTGTAATATATAAAAATGGGACAGCTGAGATCCCATAGCAACATGACAATAATGATCACGTAATTTGTTTTATGATGTTGGTAGAGGAATAACTATTGGCCAAGACACTGAAGATAGCCTCTCTGTGTTGCTTCAAGATCATTGGATTTTTTTTTTCATTCCTCTGAGGCAATAGGCAGGACTTTCTCTTCATGTCACATCCAGACTTTGGCACCCTGTGATATTGCAGCACTCCTTCAGTACTTCATTGGAGTTCCAGCCTAGATTTTGACTCAGAGGCAAGACTGGCACCGCTGCACTGTGACAGTGATTAATAGTTGTCATGTAATCTTCACACAACATTGAAAAAATAATATGTGCCAGTATACGTAATGTTATTGTGAATTGCTTTTGACTTTACAATCCTGTCGCATGATTCAAATATAAACCAACCAAAACTCTTTTGAAATGAGTGGAGTTAGATTAATATCTGTAAGGATTCTGTAGGAACTCCCTCAGGTATGTGGTTATAGTGAGATTGTAATGGCTAGACCCAAAGTGATGTGCCCCAATTCATTATCTATTGGGTGAGGGGGGATGCACTGGCTCTCCTTCTTAATTTATCAAACCCCTCAGTTGGTTTCAATAGGTTTACGAAAAATAATCCCTTCCCATGTTAGGGCCTTTCTCCTAGAATCAAATGACTTAAGCTTTAAAAGGTGCCAATTTACCCAGACTGTCTTGAATTTTCTAAAAGAGTAAATTTATTAATTACTAAATGGGAGAAGAATTAGCAGCACAAGGCACAGGCACACAGAATTAGATTAATAGAGTCCAAAAGTATGATGGCTTAAGAAAGAAAAAAAACAGATATATAAGTCTCTGAATCATTTGTAAAGGTTGGATAACTGAACATTAAAGTTGTTGCATTGGAGGTAGTGTTCACATTCCTAGTGTAACACATAATTTTAAGATTCTTGTTTGGAAGTTCCTTTCTCCTGATTTATGTTTTCAACAAGTTTGCAACAGTCCAAATTAGATAAGATTTTTACCTGCAACACAAAGTTAAATAGGGGTTACTTCATTGATGATGACCTTCACTACACACTAATACTCAAATCCAGCCTAGTACATGCAAAAGTATGTAGTTCCACTAGTCACCTCCATTGGAATTGAAGATGGTTCTCTTTGTGTATTCCTGCAGGGTTAGAGAGACATGTCTGCAAGTGGTGACTTTCTGCTGAAAGGGGAACAATAGTGACTTCCTTTGTTGCTTCTTCTTGTTACATCTCGCTGTACCTGAAGTTTCCGTATCAATTTGCATGTGAAACATTCTGTTGGATTCTTACAGGACTTTGCCAGACAGACACTGGATTTAAATTTGCAGTTTTTCAGTTCCTTTAAAAACAACATTTCTTTGAATTAAATACTTTGAGCTATCAGCATAAAGTGGTCCTATTTCCTTTGCTAAACAGTTAATGTATAGCATCTATACTCTTTGTCACTACAAATTGAAGACTGACATGTGTATCTGTGTATTTTTGTGGGTATGTCTGTTTATGTGTGTGTGTATTTTTGGTATGTTTGTTTTTGTGTGTCTGTATGTGTGTATTTTGGTATGTCTGTTTTTGGGGGGGTGTTTTTTTGGTATGTCTGTTTTATGTGTCTGTGTGTGTTTGCGTGATTTTGTAAGTCTGATGTGTGTGTGTTTGTGTGTCTGTCTGTATGTCTGTGCATGGGTATTTGTGTGTGTGTTTTTGTAAGTCTGATGTGTGTGTGTCTTAGTGTGGGTGTGAGAGAGAGTGTGGCCATTGAAAATTCCTACCTTCCTTGAACCACTTCTGATATTTGTCAATCTTTATTTTATTTTCCTTATCTGAAGTTCTTTGGGTGTTCTTGCCACAAGGAAGGACAATTGATTAGCACAAGTTTGGATAATGTAGACAAGGAAAAATCATTCTAGTTCAAGTCTATTGCACACAAATATAAAAAATTTGGTCAAATGCTACAAAGGATATGACAAAGGATTTGCTCATGGAACTTGCTGCCCATGTGGATGGTGGAAGTGGAGTCAATGATTTCAAAAAGAAGTTTGATAGGTACTTGAAGGAGATAAGTTTGTAGGGATATCGGGATGGAACTCAGCAATGTGATTGACCAAATTGCTTTGTAGAAATCCGGCACAGATGCAATGGGTCAAATGGCTTCTTTGTGTGCTGTAAACACCTCCACATAAATATAAGTTGTTTTTACTGAGAGCACTCTGAGCAGTTCAAGCTCAAATACATTGTTATTAGGGTAAAATACTGAAGTTTTACATTACAGCTGGTGAATGAAAGTGCCACAGCCTGTAGGAACAAAAGGGAAGCTTTTCCCATTTACCAGTACAGTCACCCTTCACTTTAATAAGCAGAGAATTGGCAAACAAATTTCATTTCTCAAAGGATGTTTACAAATGAATGAATGCTGATTATGTTGCTTAGGCCAGCAGAAGATAAAACATGTAACAGATGTGTCAGATTTGTATAGTCTTAATCAACATGAATGCAATAAGTGGATCTTTCTATAACTCTATTTATATAGTCTGTACCACAGCACTTTAATGATAATATGGAGATCTGCTAATCACAACTCGAGAAAAACAACACCAGCAGTGGGCTTAGTACTTGGATGATAGTGCTATTGACAACCTGTGAAAGGGGGCCAGCTGTCAGAAGTGACTGCGAATGTTTGGATCCACTATAATCCCCACTGATCTTTGTGTGGCAGAGCTGCAAACAGTGGCATCTGTACAATATGACCTTGGCCATATCAAAATGGTCCCATCTGCAGCCCCGCAGTAATCAAGAACACAGCCATGGAGACTGACCTGTCCAGTATGATCAGCATGTGTCAGTAGATTGTTCCTAAACTGTGGTGCTCAGTTACAAAAGGTACATTTCTTGGTATTGGAAGTTTAGAATTAACACTAGATTGACAATGAAAGTCGGTTAGATATTCCTGCCTCATGGCACAACAATGGGAATACAGTTATCTGAGCATTAAGCTGCTTGAGGAAGATTCTTTGTTCATAACTCAACAGAGGTGCTACAATAAATGTTAAATTAATTTCATGTTGGAACTCTACTATTGACTTGTTTTGCACTATTGATTTGATTTGTCATAATCATGTTTACTAAAGTGTAAATAGGTTTTAAAAGAAGAAATGATGAATGAAAAGGAAATTGATATAAGAACAAAAAAATGTCAGAAATAATCAATGAGCCCATTGGCATCTGACAAAGGAAATAAAAAAATAGCATTTCTAGATGCTGATATTTGAGTTTTCTGTTGAAGGATTGATATGATATTATTCCACATACTTCTTTGAAGATGAATTGCTGCAGATTTCAACATTTGCTTTCGCTGAGGTAATTTTTGAACTTGCAATGATAAGACTCAAACTAAGTCTTAAGAATTTTCAACAGAAACAATATAGGAATTGCTGGAGAGACTCAGCAAGTTTGGCAGTGTCTGTGGATAGTCCCAGAATTGCCAGAAATGGCAGAATCAGTTCTGATGAAGAGTCACTAAACCAGAAACATTGACTCTGCATCTCTCCATGGATGCTGCCAGAACTATTGAGTTTCACCAGCGATTTCTGTTTTTCTTTCAGATTTATGCTATCTGCAGTTATTTGATTTACTTAAGAATTTTCAAATTGGAGCTGCAAACACAGGGCCAACAGTTAAATCAGAACCATCACATGGAATTCGCATCATAACCTAATAGGTCACTTTATTTATATGCATTTGCATTTCTGAAGCATCTTTAAAATAGTAAAACGTTTAAAGGCACTTTTGAGCATTATCATGCAAAAGGTTTGAATTCATAATATTATAATGCAATCCACAGTTTACAATCTGTTTCATGTATTGATTGTGTTTTCAAAGTCTGTATTCACTTTAAGACATTCTCTAATCTAAATAGAAATACTAATCTTCAAACTCTGCGAGGAGTTATAAAATGGAACTTTGGATTTCCAAGAATTCAAACTGTTACTTAAGTTGCTCGGAGAGAAAGCTAACCAGGAAGAATAAACAAAGCTAAGTGGTCAAATTATCCAAGGCAAGAAATAGCAGGGGTACTGGCAATAATTTTCAATTCCTCTCTGGCCATGGAAAAGATGCAAGAGGACCAGAGAACAACAAATGTGGTGCCATTATTGAAGAAGGTACCAAATGATAAAGCAGGAAACTATAGGCCTATCAAGCTAACCTCAGTGGTGGGGTAATTATTGCAAACAAATCTGAGGGCTGGAATTAATGTAAATTTAGAGAGCTAGGCATTAATCAAGAACAGTCAGCATGGTTTTGCTCAGAGGAGGTCATGTCTGACCAACTTGATTGAATTTTTAGTCAGATGTGTAGATGAGAGCAATCTTCTTAATGAAGTCAACTTGGACTTCAACAAGGCTTTAGATAAAGATCCATAAGGGAGAGTAACAGCAAAGTAGAGATCCTATGGGATCCAAGGAAGTTTTGGCAAACTGGATTTAAAAATTGGCTGAGTAGCAGGAAGCAGAGGGTGACTGGAAGCCTTTGTACAGGAATGTTCAACAGGGATCAGTGTTGGGATCCTTGCTGTTTGTCGTTTAGATAAATATTTTCAACTTTAATGGAGGAGAGTTATTGGGGAGATGATGGCCTAGTACTATTATCATTAGGCAATTAACCAGAGACCTTAGTAATGTTTTGGGGACCCACTTTGAAATCCTGCCATGACAGATGGTGGAATTTGTATTCAATAAATGTCTGGAATTAGGAGTCTCATGATGACCATGAAACCATTGTTGATTGTGAAGAAAAGCCCATCTGGTTAACGAATGTCCTCCAGGGGAGGAAACTGCTGTCCCTACCTGGGCTCACCTACATGTGATTCCAGACCCACAATAATGTTTCTGTCATTGAACTGCCCGCTGGAAATTTGGTACGGGTAATAAATTCTCACCTGGGCAGTGACGCCCACATCCTGTAAATGAATGAATTAAAACAAAACATTGATAGCTAATTTGTGGATGATATAAAAATTGGTTAGGTGGTAAATAATGAGGAGGATAGTCTTAGATTACATGCAAATGTAGATGGGCTGGTCAGATGGGCTAATCAGTGGCAAATTAAATCCAATCCAAATAAGTGTAAGCTAATTCACTTGGGCAGGACAAATTAGGCAAGGGAAGCTCTGACAAATAGATGGAATTTGGTGCATACATCCAAAATCATAGATTCCCTACAGTAAGGAAACAGGCCACTCAGCCAACAAGTCTGTACTAACTGTCCAAAGAACATCCCCACCCAGAGTCACCCCCCTACCCTATAACCTTGTATTTCCCATGGCTAATCCACCTAAGCTCCCTGGACACTATGGGATAATTTACCATGGCCAATCCACCTAACCTGCATATCTTTGGACTGTGGGAGGAAATGGGAGCACCTGGAGGAAATCCATGCAGACTAAGGGAAAATGTGCAAACTCCACTCTAGTCGCCCAAGGCTGGAATTGAACAGGTCCCTGGTGCTGTGAGGCAGCAGTGCTAACCACTGAGCTACCATGCCGCACAAGTTCCTTAAGGTAATGAGACAGGTATAAAGTGATTAAGAAGGCATACAGGATACTTGCCTTTACTATAGAATTTAAAAGGATGGTAGGTTATGCTGAAACTGTATCCAAATTTGGTTAAACCACAACAATAGTAGATTGTGGGATGTGATTGGACTGGAGAGGAGGCAGAGGAAATTTACCAGAATGGAGAATTTTCATTATGAAGAGAGAGATTGGGAAACATTTCAGGTCCAGTGACTATTTCAGTGATTCTATTCTGATGAAGGGTCACTGGACCTGAAACATTAATTCTACTTTCTCTCCACAGATGCTGCAAGACCTGCAGAGTTCCTCCAGCAATTTCTGTTGTTTGTTTCATATTTCCAGCATCCGCTATTCTTTGTTTTATTGGACAGACTGGGGTTGTTTTCCCTGAAGCAGAGGTGACAGAGAGGGAACATATTGAGATGTGTAAAGTGATGAGGGACAAAGACAGGAAGAAACCTTACCCATTAATAGAGGGATCAATGAGTGGGAATGTGGACACATGGCAAAAGCGGGAAGAAGTTGAGAGGTAATATGAAGAAACTTTTATTCCACCCAGAGGGAGGACGAAATATGGATCTCACTGTCTGTAATGGAGTAGAGACAGAAACCCTCAAAGCAATTGAGAATTACTTAGATATGTACTTGTCTTCCAAGGCAACAGGCAATGGTTGGAAAGTAGGAATGGAATAGTGAGACACTTGGTTTGACTGGCACCGATGAAATGGGCCAAGGAGCCTTTCTTCCATTGACCTCTATGACTCTCTGACTAAATTGCGTCCAGTGGTCAGACAGACAAGAATCTTTGAACCTGATTTTCTTGCAAAAGATGAGTGTAGCAACAGTGGAGAACCTGTGCAATAAGACAACTAGGTTGGAAAGCCCTAGCACAGGTGGAAGAGACTAAAAAGACTGATTTAGTGAGCAGACTTATGAAGGCTCCAGAAATGCATACCTTTTGGTGGACACAGTACTTGTGGATCTTGCTGTAATTTTCTTCTTTGTCCATGAGATGGTTTGGCCATCATATATTGCCCACCCCTAATTGTTGATCCATAACTGTTATTGAAAGGCAGAGGTGAGCAGCCTTCTTGAACCGTGCAGTCCAGGGCCATCAAGGATTTTGACCCAGCCACATTGAAGGAACAACAATATATTTCCAAGTCAGAATGGTGAGTGGCTTGGAGGCTAACTTGTGAATAATGGTGTTCTCACATATCTACTGTCTTGTCATTCTGGATAGTAGTGGGCATAAGCTTGGTAGGTGCTATCTCAGGAACACTGGGGCATTTCTGCAATGCGTCTGGTAGATGGTACACGCTGCTGTAACTGAGCATTAATATGGAAAGCAGTCAATGTTTATGGATGTACTACCAATCTGCTTTTCTCCAGAAGATGGGGCTCATTTCTGATGAAGGGCTCCTGCCTGAAATGTCGATTTTCCTGCTCCTCGGGTGTTACCTGACCTGCTGTGCTTTTCCAGCACCACTCTAATCTTGACTCTGATCTCCAGCATCTGCAGTCCTTACTTTCGCCCTTTCCCCAGATGATGTAAAGATTCAAATATGAAATATATCCTGCATGACTAAAGGAACAGAAACTCAAAGAATAGGGTTTTGTGGGACTCCATGACTAAAACCATCCATGATATCTATCTTTGTTGTATTGGCTATTTAATATATAATTTATGTGGAATGTAAATTACCTGTTAATTGATGCTTAAGTTTTGTTGATATTCCATTGATTAATATGGTGGAAGTTTTAAAAAAAGTGACATCTTGCCCATTGTATTTTCCTGTTGCTTTTGTTTTGGAGGTTTGGTTCTGTAACTATCATTAACAGATATATTCCCACTCCACATCACACACATTAGAAATTGCATTAAGGGTATGATTGAACTAAGTACCAATGCTTATCTGTAAATTTAGTCTCAAGTAGGGTCACTTGATTGGTTCCTGGTGATGAGTGGGAGCCATGTTGTGTTGAGGACATAAGAAATCTGCAAGGGGATATAATTAGTTTGAGGGTGGAGACAAAAACCTTTGCAGCTGGAGTTTAGTGTTGAAAAATTTGAGGTCATTCAATTTGAGAGGAAGAATCAAAAGGCATGCTATTATTGAAATAGGAGAAATTCCAAATAAAAGGTCCAGCACAGATCTGGGTGTTCTTGAACATGGAAATTAAATGTTGGCATGCAAATGCAGCAAGAAAATGAGAAAGCAAATGAAATTTGGGCCTTCATTGTTAAGAGGCTGGAGGTTTAAACAAGGAAGTCTTGCTACAACCACACAGGGTGTTGGTGAAGCTGCACCCTGGAATGCAATATATTGTTGTGCTCACCATAGTAGAGAAAGAATCTCTTGGCAAAAATTCAAAAGAGATTCACTAGGCTGCTTCTGGATGAATGGGTTGATCTACTGAGTTATTACAAATAGCTAAAGAGGACCGGCCTTCACTCATTAGAGTTAAGAAGACTGACGTTTGACCTGAATGAAAAATGCACGATTATGAAGGTGGTTGATAGGGTAGTGTAATGAGTGGGACCAGGTTAACCTGTTAACTATGAGGTTCTTGACTGGGGTTGTCATTTTGGGCCAATCAGGAAAGTCTTGATTGACCAAAATAACCAGGAGACCCAAGGTCCCGTACTTCCCACTGGAGCCTGTGCCCCACAACCTGAGCTGCCTCCAGAACTTTAGTTTTGTTCCCTTCAGGGATGTATCATTGCAGGCCCTGTACAGACCACTGCTTGGCGTGCCCATTTGCCACCGGGAGGTGGGGATCCCCAGTGGAGGGCTCTCTATGTGGGAGTCCTCCCCCTTTCTCTCAGGGATCTGGGGTGGAAGGTGCTGCATGTGGCAATCCCCTGCAACTGCAGATTGGGGTGGTTTATGGACTCCCAGCCCAACTGCTTGTCTTGTGGTGCTGTGGAATCCGTGGACCACATATATATGGGGTGTGGGCATTTACAGTCTCTTTTTAGATTTCTAGAGAACCTTCTCCTCTGCTTTTGGCTGCACTTCAGTCCCACGCTTCTGATCTTTGGGCACCCTGTGCGAAGTGGGCAGGCTTGGTTGGAGGATCCTCTCGTGGGTCTGCTCCTGGGCCTGGCCAAATTGGCCATAAACAGGTCCAAGCAGCGGGTCATGGAGGGGGTCATTATGGCCAATTGCCTTCCCCTCTTTCGCGGTTATGTCCGAGCCCGGGTGTCCATGGAGAAGGAGCACGCAGCGTATACCAACTCCCTCGAGCTGTTCAGGGAGAGGTGGGTATTATTTCCCCCTCCAACTCTATTTTGATTTAATCCTTACCATCCCCTTCACTTTTTTCATCACGTAGCATTGCCCTTTGCTGAAAAGGGCATTGCTTGTCACTGGCCACTTTGGTGTTTCCTTTCTTCCTGGTGGTGGAAATTGAACAAAGATTTGTACACCTGTTGTCTTTAACTGTGTCCTACACCTGCACACACACAACATGGGTGCTGGGGAAAATATAAGCACTACCGCAGTTAGGCGGTAGTGTGGGGGTAAGAAAGAAGAAAAAGAAAGGAGATTAGAATCTCCTCCATTGAGGAGACTGACTCCCAGCTGGCTGGCCACACAGCCAGCGTGTACTGTTATTGCTCCTTGTCTTTGGGGGACCTGATTCCTGAACTGGCTGATCTGCACAATCAGTTTGTTAACTGGTGTTCATTTTTTTATGTATTGAGGACTGATTTCTAAACTGGCTGATCTTCACAGTCAATGTGTTTCAGTTCTCATTAGGAAACTGTTATTTCACTGGCTGGTTGCACCCTGTGTGTTACTCTTTTTGTGTGTGTTTTATTTTGAGAAAAGGACCAAGCTGGCTTTGTGGCAGGGCTTCGGTATTGCACTCTGCTTTCTTTCTTTTTCGCATGTGTTTTCACTTTTTAGTGTTTGGATTGAACCCTGTGAGATAATGTACCTTTCCAGATGAACTGTTCCTCTATGGAAAGACCTGATCCTTTATGGGGAGACTAGGCCTCTGCAAAGACTGAACACCTATGTGTGTGCTGGAAAGTGTGTGTTTGCTGCATGCTGGAGTGGACCCAACCTTCAGGAATGGACTCTGTCTTTGGAAGTGGGTCAGGCCCCTGTGAGTTTACAGCACGTTTACAATGAACTGTATTCCTGTAAGCGGGCCTGGTCCTCTGTGGACCGGGCCTCAATGGACACTGAGGACCTGTGTGTGCCGGGAGGTGGGCATTTGCTGCCTGTTGGAGTGGACCCTGACTTCGGGTGTGAACTCTGCCTGGGTGCTGGAAACTCTGTTGTGAGGATTTTGTGAATTCTGTTACTGGATGTGGGTTTTGTCTGGGTGTAGGCCATGGGCTAGCTAGTATGTAAAGCGGCTGGGAGCTGGAGGGTCGATGACCAGCCTAGGGAAATGCGGGCTGGAGTGGGGGGGGGATCTGTCAGTACACTGGGTGGCCGGGGGCTATGCAAATGTGTGTGTCTGTAGGAAAGCTGATCTGGGAAGGGGCAGCCAGTATGCGGGCTTGCTGGGGGCCAGAGGGTCGATGAATGGCCTGGGAGTAAAGTGGGCCAGGAGGAGCCTGTCAGTATGTGAGGCAGGCAGGGCCAGGAAACTGATAGCATCCTCACAGGAAAGCCAGTGTAGGGCAGGCCGGTCAGTACGTGGGGAGGCTGAGACAGGCAACTGATAGCGTCCTATCAGGAAAGCCGATATAGGGCAGGCAGTTTATTACGTGGGGAGGCTGAGACAGACGGCCGACGGCAGCCTGTAGGAAGGCCGACCGGGGGAGGGTCAGTCAGTATGCAAGGAGGCTGGGAGCCAGATAGCCGATGGCCAGTCCATAGGAATGCTGGCCAGGAAAAAGGCTCAGTCAGTACATGGGGTGGCTGGTGCTGGAAGGCTGTGAGGTCTGCAGATACTGGAGATCAGAGTTGAGAGTGCGTTGCTGGAAAAGCACAGCAGGTCAGGCAGCATCCGAGGAGTAGGGAGATCAACATTTCAGACCGGAGCCCTTCTTCAGGGCTGACAGCCTGACTGTAGGAAAGTAGGTTTGGTTAGTAAGTGAGGTGACTGGGAGCTATTGGCCAATGAACAGCCTGGAGGAAAGTGGGCTGGGGAGGGTCAGTCAGTACGCAGGGTGGCTGGAGACCAGAAGGCCAACAGCAAGCTTGTAGGAAAGTGGCCCAGGATAGTCTGGTCAGTACGCGGGGTACTGGGAGCTGAGTGGTCGATGACCAGTCTGGAGGAAAGCAGGCCTGGGGAAGGTCGGTCAGTACGCAGGGCAGCCAGAGACTGGAAGGCCAATGACTGTCCTGCTGGAAGGCTAGCCAAGGATGGTCTGATCAGTATGTGGTGTGGACAAGTGTCAGGTGTTGTTTTTAGCCATATTGAGTCTGTGTTCCATGCACTGTTTCTCATTTGATTGAACTGCCTTGTCTTTTTTATTACTATTACCTCTTTGAGTAAAAGTGGGATTTGAGTTTTAACCTCTTTCCCTGATAACTGAATGGTGGGGTTTGGGGTTTCACCCTTCTGCCCCTTCCCCTGTAAATAGTGTTTTTTGTGAACTGCTGCCTTTTGTTTATTGTTAACCGTGTGTTTGTAATTTGTGCCGTTTATAAAATAAAATAAATATTTTAAAAATTACGAAGAGGGGTTTTACAATCTTCTCAGTTGAGGTACTGAAATAAAAATTAAACAGCGGATTTGGAATCTTTTGATTTCAGGGACTGACTGATCTGGCTGAGCAAAACCAGGGTACTGTGGGGAACAGTTAGTTCTCTGAGCTAGGAGGCATTTGCCTTCTGGAAAAAAAAGAAGATTCAGAGAGTCTCCTTATTCTCAGGACTGACTCTGAGCTGGCTGCCCACAGCCAGTGTGTGCTCTTGCTGCGAGGAGGAAGCCTGTTGCCTCTTAACTTAAGAAAAAAAAAATAAGCTGGAGATTAGTTCCATTTAAAAAAAAGAAAAGAAAAAGAAAAAAAATTAGGTGATTAGAATCTCCTCAGTTGAGGACTGGCTCTGAGTTGGCTGGCCACAGCCAGTGTACTATGCTCTAGTAAATTAAGGATGACTTGATCACGGGACTCAGCCTCTGTGCAGGTATTTCAGGTTGAGAAGATAACTCCTCTGGTGGTGGAGTCTCGAACTAGGGAACATTGTTACAGAATAAGGGTACACCCGTTTATTTCTGAGATGTGAAGGAATTACTTAGAGATTAGTGAATGTCTGGAAATCTCGACCCCAGTGGAATCTAGATGATTGGAAGTATTTAAAGAAGAGTTAACTAGATTTTTGAAATATCAAGGAGTTAAGGTTATGAGAAGCTTGAGGGGCTGAATGGCCTACTCTGGCTTCTATTTTTTATGCTCTTATGCATCCAAACTTTATAACTTATTTTGTATAAGCAGCTATCACAAGAACTTCCAGAGCATCCTGATTCCATTGAGAAATTGACCTCTTTTGGATGTGTGAATTATTCAGTGAACTGATGAATGTTATACGTGGCTTTTTCAGAGGATTTAAGCATCAAATCATAATAATGGCCACTTACCTTGGTATTGCAATGCTTAATCAGAAGTCTCTTGGGAAAGTGTGCTTGAACATACTTCATTTTTCATCTTCACCTGTGGCTCGGTAAGTGTTGACAAAAGTGACATTGCTCTAGTTCCTGATGAAACCAACCTCTGCATAGTGGATTACTTCACTTTCTAAAAGCCAAAAGGGAATGAATGACTGTGAGTTTAAATATGAGAAAAAAAAATTATGAGTCCTGATTGTCTGAAACAGAGAAACAAAACATGCTGGAAATAGATTGCAAATCAATTCACCTCAGAAAGACAAAGATAGGTTAGTGTTTCGAGATTCAGATCATTTATCATAAGAGGTATAATTAAGATGAGAGACTCTTCACAGAAATAATTGGGTGTTAATCTGCCCTCTTTATTCCAATTATTGTTGCCTCTGAATCAAAAGGTTATGGGTACATGTCCCACTCAAAGACTTGACTTTAAAATCTAGGCTGACACTTCTAGTTCAGTACTGATTACAGTAAATAGTTCATTTTCAGAGCTATCCCTATTCTGATGAGGAGACAGTGGGTATGGAGGGAATGTCCTGGGCTAGTTAGTCCATAATGTTCAGGTCTGGGGACATGGGTTCAAATCCCACCACAGCAACTGGTGAGATTTAAAGTAAATAAATAAATCTATAAATAAAAGCTAATCTTATCAATGATGATCATGAAATTATCATTGATTGTTGTTTTAAAAACCCACATGGCTCATTGACACCTTTCCTTTTCCTTTAAGCAGGGAAATCTGCCATTCTTACCCGGTTTGTTCCACATATGACTCCAGACCCCCATCAATATATTTAATTCTTAACTGTTCTCTGACTTGGCCGAGAAAGCCAAATAGTTAAAGGGCAATTAGGGATGGACAAAAAATGCTACTCTCAGCAAAAGTTCCCTTCTTCCCCACCCTTCCCATGAAATAATAAAGATAAGACGTTAAACTAAGGTCTGACCTGTCTCTCTAGGTGGACGTGCAGAATCTGATTTTTTTAAACTCACTTGTGGGACTTGATTGTCAGTGGATGGCCAGCATTTATTGGCTGTTCCTAGCTGCCCTTGAACTGAGTGGTTTGCTATACAATTTCAGAGGGCAGTTGAAAGTCAACATAAATAACATTGGAAAGGCATTTGGACAAATGCATAGATAGGAAAGGTTTCAAAGAATATGGGCCTAGTACAGGGAGATGGGTTAGCATGGATGGACAGTTTGGTTGGCATTGCTTTGCATCTGGAGTCACGTGTAGGCCAGACTAGGTAAGGGATGGCAGATTTCTTTCCCTGAAGGAGATTAGTGAGCCAAAAGGGTTTTTCCCAACAATTGACAATGGTTTCATGATCATCAGTAGATTTTTTAAAAAAGTAATCTGGAACTAAATTGCCATGGCAGGATTCAAATCCAGCTCCTCAGAATGTTAGCAGAGTTTCTGGATTAATAGTCTAGTGATGGTACCACGTGGGCATCATCTTTCCTGCTTGGCATTTATTCAAAAAAGAGCAGAGGAATTATCACTCACACCAATATTTATCTCTTGATCTAAAAATAAATTATCTGTTCATTCCTGCATTTCTGTTTCTGGGACATTGTTATTTGCTACTCACCATTACTCAGTATTAACCACTATTTTGACCATCAAGTTTGACTGCAGTTGCTTTGGTCAATACTTATACAAACACAATACAATTCAATTTAATACAGCACAGAAACATGCCCTTCGGCCCACCAATCCTGTGAAGATTCTTAATCCTTATCTACGCACTCACTTATTGCCCATGCATGTTTTCTATCCCTCTGTTCGCTTCACATTTATGTGTCAATCAAGATACACCTTAAACATTGCTAACGTGCCTGCTTCCACCACCACCACTGGCAGAGCATTCCAAGTAACCCACTCAAACACCCGCCCCCTCCCGCCACATCCACCACCCATTATGTGAAAACTTTTCCTCTAAACATTCTCCCTCTCACCTTGAACCTGTGCCCTCTTGTAGTTGACCTTCCACTGTGGGAAAAAGCCTCTGATGATCCACTCTAACTATTCCTCTCATAAATTTGTGGACCTCTGTCAGGTTGCGCTTCGGCCTTCATCTTTCCAGTGAAAACCATCTGAATTTATCCAACCTCTCCACACAGCTAAAACCCTCCAGATCAGGCAATATTATGGTAAACCTTCTCTACACCACCTTAAAAAAGCATCCACGTCCTTCTGATTGTGTGGTGACCAATACTGCACGCAATATTCCAAATGTGGCTGATCTAAAGTTTTATACAGCTGTAACATAACTTGCCAACTTTTATACTTAATGCCCCGGCTGATGAAGACAATCATGCTGTATGCCTTCTTGACCACCTTATCCATCTGGATTGCCACTTTCAGGGATCTGTGGACATGCGTGCCCAGATCCCTCTGTAGGTCAATGCTCCAACGGGTTCGGTCATTTATTATATAATTTGCACCTAATCTTCCAAAATGCATCATCTCTTATTTGTCCAGATTAAAATCCGTCTGCCATTTCTCTGCCCAAACCTGCAATCTATCGATATTCCGCAGTATTGTTGTCAGCTTTTCTTCAAGCTCATCAGTTAGGAATGTTGCTGTCATGAGATTTGTGTCCTCACCTGAATTGTCATTTTGGTGACCAAGCCAGTTGGCAAAAGGAAAAGTCGTGCAAAAACACAAGTATTTCAAGAGTGTTAAACAGCAGTTTTCTCCATGTTAAATAGGAGAATGTTCATTTCAGAACTCATCTCAAATATGGATCATATGCAAATATGAACAAGATTTTTAACTTTCTTGGCAGCATGGTCATATACTGACTGAGATGGAGCCGATTAATGATGTTGAATTACACATGCAAATTGCAGCATTCACCACATATCTGATCAAGATGATAGCATGCATTCATAACAGATAATTAGTCTGTATAACAACAGACAAATTATTAGCATCTCAGCACCCAATAGCAGACAGCATGTCAAACATTTCCAAACATGTAGAGTGCTCAGTTATTGTGACAATGCAAAGACTTGTTCAGAACATGTTTAGCTCAGTTGGATAAATAGCCAGTTTATGGGTTTACCATGAAGGACGCTCCTTCTCAGCTTCACCCTCATGTGAGATGTGGTGACCCTTAGGTGACCCTTAGGTAATACCGTCACTAGCCATTGCTCTCCAATAAAGCCTATAGTTTAGTTAAAAGTTTACCTTAACAGTTTTCAGCCCATCATGTATAAATTTAAGACTTAGAATCATAGAGTCCTACAGCACAGACACAGGTCCTTTGGTAAAAACAATGACTGCAGATGCTGGATTAGTGGTGCTGGAAGAACACAACAGTTCAGGCAGCATCGCTAGGTCCTTTGGCCCATTCTGATCAATGCCAACCAAACTGTCCATCCATGCTAACCCCATCTCCCTGTACTAGGCCCATATTCTTTGAAACCTTTCCTATCTATGCATTTGTCCAAATGCCTTTCCAATGTTATTTATGTACCTCCCTCAACCACTTCTGCTGGCAACTCATTCTACATGTGTACCACCCTCTGTGTAAAAATGTTGCCCCTTGGGTCACATATTGTGTCCTATATGTGACGCATATCTTTTAATACCTTTGTTTTACCAAACATTTATGTATCTCAGATATAAAATTAACCATCAATCCATCATCCATTGCCATTTGTGGAAGAGAATTCCAACATCTACCACCTTTGTGCATAGAAGTGCTTCCTAACATCTCTCCTGAATGGTCTGGCCCTGTTTCTTAGACTTTGGCCTCTAGTTCTAGAATCCCCAACCAGTCGAAGTAGTCTATTTTTATCTTCTTCTACTCTGCCTGCTAATATCTTGAAGTTTTCGATCAAATCCTCCCTTAACCTTCTAAATTTTAGTGATAACAGGTCTAATTTGAATAATATCTCCATATAACATGTGAAGTTCAGGAACATTCTTGTAAATGTACATTGTACTCTCTTTAAGGCCATTATGTCCTTTCTAAGATGAGGTGCCCAGATTTGCTCACAGTACTCCAAGTGGGGTCTAACCAGGGTTTTCTATAGCTCAGCATAACTTCCCCATTCTTGTATTCTAGTCCTCTAGATATCAAGGAAAGCATCCCATTAGCTTTCTTGATTATTTTCTGCACCTGTTTGTGACATTTTAAAAATCTTTGCACCTGAACCCCCAAGTCTGTTTGGCCCAACCACTGTACTTAACTTCAGATCATCTGGAAAGGATCTTGCTTTATCCTTTCTTGGTCCAAAGTGGATATGTTCACACTTGCTCACATTGAATTCTATCTGCCGTAGTTTTGCCCATTCACTAAGTCTATCAATATCCTTTTGTAATTTTGTGCTCTTATGTATAATAGAGTCATGGAATCATACAGCACAGAAATGACCCTTCAGTCCAACTTGCACACCCTGACCAAGTTTCCCAAACTAAAGTAATCTTGCCCGCATTTGGCCGATATCCCTCTGCACCTTTCCTATTCATTTACCCATCCAAATGGTCTTTTAAATGTTATAACTGTACCTGTATTTACCACTTCCTCTGACGGTTCATTCCATACATGTGCCACTCTCTATATGAAAAGGTTACCCCTCAGGTCCCTTTTAAATCTTTCTCCTTTCACCTTAAAATTATGCCCTCTAGCTTTCAACTGTCCTATCCTGGGGAAAAGATTCTTTTGCTATTCACTTTATCTATGCCCTTCATGGTTTTATAAACATTTGTAAGGTCACCCCTCAACCTCCAGGAAAAACGACCCAGCCTATCAAGCCTTTCTTTAAAACTCAAACTCTCCAGTCCTGGCAGCATCCTTATAAATCTTCTTTGAATCCTCTCTAAATTAATAACGTCCTTCAGGAAAATAAAGGTTTGTCAAGTAAAGCATGTTCTGAGTGAAAAAAGCTGTATTTGTCTTTGAATAGGACTGCACTGGGGACTTTATTGCTGCAACAGTAATGTCCCCACCTCTGAACCAGGAGTCTGAAGTTGAGGTTCCACCTGTGCCAGAGGCACGTAAAGATCTTTGAACAGGTTGATGAGAAGATACCTAGGATTAGACTGAGTCATTTTTAATTCAAGCCAATCAGGGAATCCATCGTGCAAACAGAAGCACACCATAGCTCTTATCAAAACGAGCCTTCAGATTAGATTCCCTACAGTGTGGAAACAGGCCCTTCAGCCCAACAAGTCTGCACCGACCCTCTGAAGAGCAACCCACCCAGACCCATTTCCCTCTGACCAATATACCTAACACTATTGGCAATTTAGCCTGGCCAATTCACCTAACTTGCACATCTTTGGACTGTGGGAGGAAACCAGAACACCTGGAGGAAACCCACACAGACACAGGGAGAATGTCTGTGTGGAGTTTGCACAGTTGCCCGAGGCTGGAATCGAACCTAGGACCCTAGTGCCGTGAGGCAGTAGTGCTCACCACTGAGCCACCGTGCCGATTTAAAACAAAAAGCTGAACTACGAAGGTCAAGCGTACCCTCATTATCTAAATTAAATGAAAATTTAAAATCATTTAAAAGATGAGTTTGAATTAAAATACTTTGAAGCCTAATTAGACGATCATTACCACAAGCACACTCCATTTTGTATGCTTTGGAATGGTGAAAGTTTGCCTGTCCAAAAGAACAAGACAGAAACATTCAGTGCAAGACTGAAACAAGCACTTGAACAACAAGCAGTTACCAAGTAGTGAGGCCGTGCCGACAGTTATCACGTGTCTCTGACGTGATTTGATATTTACTAATGTAAATTGTTAATTGTACAGAGACTAAATGAATCATTGTTTCTGTGGACAATTTAATCATACCTCAAAATAAACACCGACCTATTAAAAAATGTTGCCTCTCATATGTCGTTAAGTGCAGTCAAGACAAAGTTCGTTGAAATCATTCAGCGGGTCAGTCAGAATTATTGAAAGACAAAAAGTTAACATTTCCAGTCTGCTGTAAGCTCTGCCTGAATATTAATATTTCTGTTCTCTCCAGAGGCTGACTGCCCTGCCCTGTGCTACTGTTTGGTGTTTCTGATTTTTAGCAGTGATTTTCTTTTGCTTCAAAACCCGTTGTGGTTTCATCTCAATGTGCAAATATGATAAAACACTTCATTAGTGGAAATTTGCACAGTTTATATCTGCTTACCCAGCAAAGACAGAAGAATTATGCAGAGACAGGTTCCTACGTGCACTATGATTCACCAAATTCAAAAGTGAATCATTGACTTATGCAAACCCAGAGTATAATGCTGCCTAACGTTCTGGTTAGTGATTAAGTTTGCCAATTTCAAAAGATGTCTCAACCTTCTCAACTGCAGCCTCAACTCAAAACTTCTTTTCAAGGATTAATGTCTAATTAAAAGCAGGACCCTCCTAATTAACTAATCCCCAATCAAGAAAGTCATTGCTTTGGATACCTGTCGGGTATAAACTGCTGACCATTCCTGCTTCCTTGACCTCAGGGTAAGCAGGAAAATGACTGCCCGGGGTCATAGTTTTAAGGTGTTAGGAAGAAGGTATAGAGGAGACGTCAGAGGTATGTTCTTTACACAGAGAGTTGTGAATGTGTGGAATGCATTGCTAGCAGTAGTGGTGGAAGCAGAGTGATTAGGGACATTTAAGTGACTGCTGGACATGCACATGGACAGCAGTGAATTGAGGGGTGCATAGGTTAAGTTATTTTATTTCAGATTAGGAATAATCCTCGGCACAACATCGTGGGCCAAAGGGCCTGTTCTGTGCTCTACTTTTCTGTGTTCTATGTTTTAATGTGCAGATCATGTGTGGTCACACTAACCTCACCCTCTGGGTCTGCACACAATATCCAGGGAGCTGTTGCAACTCTGACATTCTGCAGCTCTCGCACGTGCCCAAATCTTTTAAAATCCCTCATCACGTGCAGGGATTGTCCCGGGGTGACAAGGCAAATTCCTTCACATTAAGGCTGACACCTGACGTTAAAGATTACTCAATTAAGCATCCATGTTTTTGTAATCAATGCAATTTTGAAAAGCAATTTTAGGGTGATTTAGTGGAATTGTCAGGTTGAACTTTAGTGGAGAGCCAGTGGAAACTAGCCACTTCCATTTCCAATCCAATGCAATCGGGCACTTTTTTGGCTGACTTCAGGCTTCCCTGGGTATTTGGGTTGGAGTTGTTGTCTCCAACAACAGCCAGAAAATTAAGTGCAGCTGACAGATCTGCAGTTATAACAGTGTCAGCCCCAGCAGGAGCAGGGGCTACTGCAGAGAATGCAGGGACCTGAAGCAAGGAGTATACATGGAAGCCACAGAGGAAAGACAAGTGATCTGGCCAATAACATCCCACAATAACATTCAAAAATGAGCAGAGGTGGTGCCTCGGTCAATATTTAACCCTCAAGTGGCACATAAAACACGCCTTGAAGAAAATCAATTACTCACTTTCTTTATATTGCCTATCAATTAGAAATGAACTTTGTGCTGCGTTTGACTATTTTGTATAATTATTGAGCAAATCAGAGTTGAAATATTTAAAATTCAAAGCTACTTGCATCCATCTGCAGTGATTAACTGGTGGTCCAAACTGTCACTTTGAGCATTAAAACAAAATGTGAAAAACAAAATTTGCATCTGGGTACCAACGGACTGAATTTTGATGAATGTGATTCCTCATCTTCCCTGTCCTGGGAATGACATATGCTATCAAACAATAAAGAACACAATTATGGATGGAATTTGGTATCATTCTGGAAAATTCTAACCTCTTACCTTATCAGAAAGCTCATAACCTTATCGAATCATAATCACCAAATGAAGTGAACCATTCTGAATGCAGGGAAATTTCCGACTTTTTAATACATACAAAAATTATGTCTAACTTTCTTTTTTAAAATAGTCCTTCTTGGGACATCAAACAAAAACAGAAATTGCTGGAGAAACTCAGTAGGCCTGGCAGGAACTGTGGAGAGAAAGCAGTGTTAACGTTTTGGGTCCAGTGACCCTTTTTCAGAACTTGAGTTTGGCAGTTGGTGCACTAGACCCAAAATCTCTCTCCACAGATCCCGCCAGACCTGCTGAGTTTTTCCAGCAATTTCTGTTTTTGTTTTAGATTTCCAACTTCCACAGTTCTTTGTTTTAATACTTTCTTGGGATATGTTTGCCGGTGATCCAACTAACCTTTACCACTCATTTTTAGTTGTCCATATGGAGATGGCTAATTTGCCTGGTCACATCATATTGTTCAATAGAAGTTAAGTAGAGTTCAAACACATACTTTCTAATCAGAGTTTTGATCCAAGTACGCACCAGAAAATATCCCAAAACTTCTTGCCAGCTCCTTTTCACAACTATTTTCAAATTAGCCTGTTCGAGAATAGAATCATAGAGTCATACACATGAAAACAGACCCTTTTGTCCAACTAGTCCATGCTGACCATGTTCCCAAACTAAACTAATTCTGCATTTGGCTCCTTTCTTTCCAACACCTTATCTATTTATGTACTTGTTCAAATGTCTTTTAAATGTTTTAACTGTACCTACGTATACCATTTCTGCTGCCAATTCATTCCACATACAAACCACTTGGTGTAAACAAAATGCCTCTCATGTCCTTTTGAAAACTTTCTCATCTTACCTTAAATAAATGCCCCTTGTTTTGAACTCCCCTACCCTAGGGAACAGACTTGCGCTATTCACCTTATCTATCCCCCTCATGCTTTTATAAACTTTGATAATGTCACCCCTCAGCTTTAATGTTCCAGAGACAAGTCCCAGCATATCCAGCCTCTACTTACAACTCAAATCCCTCATCCTGGCAACATCTTGGTAAATCTTTGCTGAACACAATTTAATAATATCCTTCCTATATCAGTGCAACCACAAAAGTGCACACCGTACTGCAGAAGAGGCCTCATCAACATTGTCTACAACCTCAACATGACGTCTGTTATGGACCAGGCCAGACCCCCTCAAAACATTTAAGATGGTAACCCAGACCTGAACTTTTCTTGTTGTTTCAGGCAGATATAAGGTAGATATCCCAGGAGTGATGCAGCTGGTCAAAACACTTGGCTTCAAGTAAAACAGAATGTATTTACACACCACCAAAGGAAACACAAACAAAAGAAAACAGAATTTAGAATAACAATGATTTGGAAACCCGACTGACACAATATTCTCCACAACTTAACAAAGAGCTGTTCTGAATTTCTGCAACATCCCATGAGCACATCCTTTGGCAAAAAGGTAAAATCAAACACAGGTTCTTACTGGAGAGAGAGATTGCAGAGAGGATCAGCCAGGGATCATTTGCTGAAAAACCTCTTTTCACTCCAGCAGCTTCTCGGGGTCCCCAACTAAAACTAAACTAAACTCGAATAAATCCCTGAACTGGGAGAACTGGCCACTCGCCTTTCATTGTACAAGTGTTTATTTTAAAAAAACCTAAAAGTCCTTTTCCCTGATTGTTGCCTTATATCTGTTAGCTATAATCAAAGTGGACTAATCCCAGACAAATCGGAACCTCTCCTTTTATAAACTCTTTTGAAAAGAAAACAAGGACAACATAATTTGGAGGAGCCAGTGTTGGACTGGGGTGTACAAAGTTAAAAATCACACAACACCACGTTGTAGTCCAACAGGCTTATTTGGAAGCACTTGTTTTCAGAACGCTGTTCCTTTATCATGTGGTTGTCTAATGAAGGAGAAGTGCTCCTGATGAAGGAGCAGCACTCCGAAAGCTAGTGCTTCCAAATAAATCTGTTGGACTATAACCTGATGCTGAAGGACAACACAGTGGGAAGCATGGAGGCATAGTGGTTAGCACTGCTGCTTCACAGTGCCAGAGACCTGGGTTCAATTCCCGCCTCAGGCAACTGTCTGTGTTGAGTTTGCACATTCTCCCCATGTCTGTGTGGGTTTCCTTCGGTGCTCTGGCTTCCTCTCACAATCCAAAAATGTGCAGGCTAGGTGAATTGGCCATGCTAAATTGCCTGTAGTATTAGGTGAGTGGGTAAATGTGGAGGAATGGGTCTGGGTGGGTTGCTGGTCGGTGTGGTCTTGTTTGGCCGAAGGGCCGTTTCCACACTGTCAGTAATCTAATAACTTTGCAAAGGAGCAGCATTGTCATACGTCCCAACTCCTTTTCTCAAAGGTCTGACTAATGAAGGCAAGCATGCTAACCATCATTTAACCATCCTATCTACTTGTGATTCCTGAAGAAGGGCTTATGCCTGAAACGTCGATTCTCCTGTTCCTTGGATGCTGCCTGACCTGCTGCGCATTTCCAGCAACATATTTTCAGCTCTGATCTCCAGCATCTGCAGCCCTCACTTTCTCTCTATCTACTTGTGATGCAAATTTCAAAGAATAATGTACCTGAACCCCTAGATCTCTTTGTTCTGCAACACTACCCAGGATCCTACTATTAATCATATAATTCTGCCCTTGTTTGTTTTACTAAAATGCAATATTTCACATTTATCCAAAATAAACTGCACCTGTCCCTCCTCAACCCATTGATCCATTGATCAAGATCTAGATAGCCTTCTTTATTATCCACTACACAAACAATTTTGGCGTCTTCCAAAAACTTATTAACCATGTCTCCTCTATATTCTCAAACAAATATTTTATATAAATGACAAACAAAAGTGGACCAAGTACCGAGCCCTGTGGTTTTAGGCCTCCAATCTGAAAAACAATCCTCTACCACCACCCTCTGTCTCCTACCGTCAAGAAAATTTTGTATCCAATTGACAAATTCACCCTGAATCCCATGTCATCTAAGTTAGTTGACCATGCAGAATGTTGTTAACAATAGACTTTAGTAAAGCCTTTGACAATGTCAACCGCTTGCCCTCAAAAATATTTTTTAGTTACTTCCTCAAAAAAACACAATCAAGTTTGTGAGACACAATTTCCCATGCTGAAAACCATGCTCACTATCCCTCATTATTCCTTGCTTCTCTAAAATCCTATCTTTCAGAATAACCTCCAAAAACATGGTGACACAGTGGCTCATTGGTTAGCACTGCAGTCTCACAGCACCAGGGGCCCAGGTTCAATCCCAGGCTTGGGTGACTGTCTGTGTAGAGTTTGCACATTCTCCCTGTATCTGTGTGGGTTTCCTCTCACAATCCAAAGATGTGCCAGTCAGGTGAATTGACCTTGCTAAATTAACCATAGTGTCAGGTGCATTGGTCAGAGGAAAATGGGTCAGGATGGGTTAACTCTTTGGAGGACTGGTGGGGCTGAATGGCCTGTTTCCACACTATAGGGAATCTAATCTAATCAATTTACCCACCACTGATGTCAAGCTCTCAGGCATATAGATCCGTGGCTTCTCTTTACAACACTTCTTAATAAAGACACAACTTTAGCCACCCTCCAATCCTCTGGCACCTCACTCTTGGTTATGGGTGATACAAATATTTCTGCAAATAGTGCAATTTCTTCCCTAACTCCCCACAACATCCTGCGATACACTTGATCAAGTCCGAGAGATTTATCCACTTTTATGGTTTCTAAGACCTCCAGCACTTCCTCTTCTGTAATGTGAGCTATTTTCAAAATATCAATACCCCATTCCCGAGTTCTCTAGCCTTCATTTGTTTCATAGAATTAGAGAATCCCTACAGTGTGGAAACAGGACCTTCGGCCCAGCATGTCCACACCAACCTCCAAAGGGTAACCTACGTAGACCCATTCCCGTATTATTCTACATTTACCCCTGACTAATGCACCTAATCTACGCATCCCTGAACACTATGGGCAATTTAGCATGGCCAATTGACCTAACCTGCACAGCTTTGGATTGTGGCAGGAAAGCGGAGCACCCAGAAGAAACCCACGCAAACACAGGGAGGATGTTCAAACTCAATGCAGACAGTACTCCACAGTAAAAAGTGATGCAAAATATTAATTCAGTATCTCTCTCATCATCTGTGGTTCCATTACATAGATGATCTCATAGAGTCATAGAGATGTACAGCATGGAAACAGAGCCTTCGGTCCAACCCATCCATGCCGACCAGATATCGCAACCCAATCTAGTCCCGCCTGCCATATCCCTCCAAACCCTTCCTATTCATATACCCATCCAAATGTCTCTTAAATGTTGCAATTGTACCAGCCTCCACCACATCCTCTGGCAGCTCATTCCATACACGTACAACCCTCTGCGTGAAAACTGTTTCCCCTGAACTACTTTGCTAGCTACACCATCACAAAAACTCCACGCTTTGTCGAACACAATTTGCTTTCGTTAAGTTGATTGCCTCTGTGTAGTGATTGGGACCAGGTGGATCTTACTGACTATGAAATCCTTGATTGCAGTTATTTACCTGGGTGAATCAGGGAGCCCTGGCTGACCAGTATAAACACAGGGGTAAAAAGAAATAAACACAAAAAATAAGCAGATTAAAAATATATATATATAGAAATAAATAAGGAATGCAGAGAGTCTCCTGATTTCAAGGACTAACTGCAAGCTGGCTGGCCACAGCCAGTGTACTGTGCACATGTAAATAAAGTGTGATTTGGTGATGGGATACTGGCCCGTGTGGAGTGATTTCAACCTGCATGAAGATATTATGATTTACCATATGCTCATGGTCCGTTGAGGAGCTGGGCTTGCAATATTAGTAACATTAAATTCCATCTGGTTCATTAAGGCAATGCTTATCTTTTCTGATCGACATGCCCACAGCAATGGGTTAACTCATATCCCTCTGAAATGCTCCTAACAAGCACCCAGTTCAGGGACAAATAAGGGTGGACAACAAATGCTCCCTTTGTCAGCGACTCTTGTGGTGGAAACAAAGAGCAGCAGGAAAATGATTGCAAATGGAAATGAAAGAAAACTTCATCAAAAACTTGAATTCAAACAGAAGGTGGTGGAGGCAGATGTAATAGCAACATTTAAGAGGCATCTTAACAGATACATGATAGGTAGGGAGTAGAGGGATATGGACAGTATGGAGGCAAATGCTTTTTAGGTCAGAAAGGCATTATCTGTTGGCATAGCCTTGGTGGATCAAAGGACCTGTTCCTGTGCTGTATTATATGTTGTTAAATAATAAACAAACACAAGTGAAAGCTCTTTCTATTTTCTGACAGGTGGAGAAATGGAAGAAGTCGAAATCAAAAACATCAAGTTTGTTTCCTCGCCGTATGCAATCGATTTATCAAAGACCAGCGGTTACTTCATCCCAAAAGTTCCATTCACTGTGTTGGTATGTACAGCCACAGTGGCTCTGTACATAGTGTCTGATATAGTACAGACCCACATGGGTATATCCAAAACAAGGACAGAAATTACTGGGAAAACTCAGCAAAATCTGGCAGCATGTGGAGAGAAGGCAAAGTTAATGTCTTGGGTCTAGTGACCCATCTGCAGAGCTGCTAGCAACTAGGACAAGGTGGTATATATGCTGAAGGCAACGTGGGGTGGGTGGGGGAAGGAGTGAGGGGACGCAGCCCAGAGAGAGAGAGAGAGAGAGAGAGAGAGAGAGAGAGAGAGAACAACAGTTAGGAAAAGAGATGGATGCTAGTACCTGTGGGAAACAAGAAAATACCAAGGAAAGGAGATGGCTTAGTGGTATAATCACTGGACTGTTATTCTAGAGACCCAGGTAATGTTGGAGGGATGTGATTTTGAATCCCACAGATGGTAGAATTTGAATGCAATAAAAATCTGGAATTGGGAGTCTGATAATGAACAATCGTTGGGGAGCAGAGGAGGGGGACAAACCTTTCTGTTTCAATAATGCCTTTTACAAAGGGAAATCCTACGGAAACCCTACCTGGTCTCGCCTGCTTGTAACTCCAGACCCACAGCAATGTGGCTAACTGGGTGGATAACAAATGCTATCCTAGCCAGTAGTGCCCAGATTCCATGAATTTAGAGAAAACAAGCTGGTAACACGTTTTAAAATACTTGTGGTCCCTACTATCAGTAATTCACTCTCACCAGCCTGTTATAATCCATCCCTTTGTCTGCTCAACAGCTGTTGTCTCTCTGGGTTCCATCTCCACCCAATTCCCCCACCCTCCTTCCTCTGTTATTTCCGCACCCAGCCTTCTTCAATCTGACTGAAGGTGTGACGCTTGCCAGTTAAGTGGCTGAGGGCTCCCTCCTGTTCTGCAGTCTGGGAGAAAGCTTTGTGTGTGAGGGCGGTGGGGACAAGATTTGAACAAGGAACAAATCCCAGCTTAATTAGTGTTAAATAATGCTTATCCAGAAATGCTCTTGTGTTCAGCAATGTGCGTTCTTGTCCACTGCACATACCCCATTACCTCAGGTACCATTATGCTGACGTTTCCACCAGAAATGTCATTGTCATCAATCTGTCAGCAATTTGGTCAAAATCCCAGCTGCCCATATGGCCTTGCTTCAATCCTTCCACAGTAATAATTACAGCAGGAAATCTGGATCCATCGTGTTATCAGGGTACATTTGTACATCTGCTTTAACAAAAAGTTAAATGATGAAGTATGATACTTTACAACACCATTGTAGGGAAGGCAACACTTGCAGGTTTCATTAAAGGGATTGATGGTAGTCCAGCAATGATGGGCAAAGTACTTAGCTGGTGATCATTTAATGAGGTTGAAACCCAGTGAGATAAATCAATAAACGATATAAATGGAACACGAAATGACACGACCAGCTATCCTTAGTAGCCACTCACGCAGACAACAAGCAACATGAATTCGACTGGGACAACACTACCATTATAGGGCAAGCCAGACAGAGAACAGCCAGGGAATTCCTAGAGGCATGGCATTCATCCACAAACTCCATCAACAAACACATCGACCTGGACCCAATATACCAACCACTAGAGCGGACAGCTGAAACTGACAACCGGAAGCGGCAGGGACAGACCACTATAAACACCGGAGGAAACATCAAAGAAGCGCTTCGCAGGAGGCTCCCAAGCACTGATGATGTCGCCTAGCCAGGGGACGAAACGTTTGCAACAAAAACTTCCAGCTCAGCGAACAGAACCACAACAATAACCTTTAACTCCTTGGTATTTAGCATTTATGCGGGATATTTGGCTTGTGATGTAGAGTCAAGAGCATAGGTTGAATACCCTAGCAGATGAAGTTACCAATAAGGTCCCAAATTCACAACCTTGCCTCTTGCCTGATGTGTGGTGACCTTCAGGTTAAACCACTAGCAGGCATCTTTTTCCAATGAGACAAAAGAACTGAATTCTGATAGTACTATGTGCGTTTACCTTTAACAGGACAAGATACTAATATCTCAAAGGGCAATTGACAGGGGAATATAATTCATGTTAGGTCAAGATTAGAATTCCTTCCTTAAAAAGCTTAAAAAGAATCAGTTCAGCCTTTCTGTTCATTTAACATCTTCATGACCACTACTTTTCCAGTTGATGTCTGCTTTTTATTCCAGATTTTTAAAGACTTAACTAAAATTCACAAATTGGGTTTTGAACTCAGTACCGAGAAGGCTAACAGCTGAGCTAAATTGTTGATGCCCTCCTTTTGATTTCAAGGACCACCTAAATCATTAAAAGCCCAACTTCATTGATCTGTACGTACTATAAGATGTCCTTTTTTCAAAACATCAAATGTTACCACAATGTAAGTTGTTATTAAAGCTGCCATTGGGAACCTCAGCTCAGGCATAACAACTGATTGAGTACCCATGATAAATTGGTTTGCTCAGGTGTGTTGGCATCACAGTTACAACTGAGTACAATCCTGAGTACAATAGCTAGTCACATTCCCCACTTAACTGCATGTTTAACCATTTCAAATTATTCTACTGAGAATCTCACCTGTCAGAACAAATTTCATATGAAACTTGCTTCGATTGCTTATTTTTGACCTTGCAGTCAACATTTTAAAAAATATTATTTGAAAAGCACATTGCAATTCAATTTATTTGAGGTTTGTCCCTAAAGCACATTAAATCAGATATTCAGGGCAGAGGGCATTTCTTTGTAAACGTGACTCAGTCTAATGCAGTGTAGCACAATTAATTTGAAATCAAAGATTCAGTTCATTGCAAATTTAATTGCACCATTTAAAGTTATGACTACCTGAAAGGTGCTTAAATAGCAAAAGGGAAGAACAGATAGTGAGAACTATTATTTTTCAGTTTTGAGAACGGTGGTCGGAAAGTTAAAATCTGTTAATCTTCTGTATGATTACAATTTGAATCCTTAGTTTATCATGAAGGGATTAAAAATCTGAAAATGGAATAGCATAATGAATCACTGAACCACAAAATAATAAAATCTTACAGCACAGCCAGGACCATTTCATCCATTTTATCTGTGCTGACTCTTTGAAAAGCTAAGTAATCCCACTGCCTAGTTTTTAACCACAGCCCCACAAATCTTACCTTTTCATATATGTTCCTTCACACTTTTTAAAGTTTTGATTGAATCTCTTTTCATCAATCTTTCAAAAAGTACATGTTAACCAACAGATTAATTTGAAAAATATTGAGGTATATATGGACTCCACTTTACAATGACATCAATTAATATAGTATTGAACTTAGTCATAGAGATGTACCACACAGAAACAGACCCATCAGCCCAACTCATCCATGCTGACCAGATATCCTAAATTAATCCAATCCCATTTGCCAGCACTTGGCCCATATCTTTCTAAACTCTTCCTATTCATATACCCATCCAGATGCCTTTTAAATGTTGTAATTCAACTAGCCTCCACCACTTCCTCTTGCAGCTCATTCCATGCATGCACCATGCTCTATGTGAAAAATTTGCCCCTTAAAACCCTTTTAATTCTTTCCCCTGTCACCTTAAACCTATGCCTCTAGCTCCGGACTCCCCCATCTCAAGGAAAAGACCTTGGTTATTTATCCTAACCACCCCCCTATGATTTTATAAACCTCTATAAGGTCACCCCTCAGCCTCTGATGCTCCCGAGAAAACAGCCCCAGCCTATCAGCTTCTCTCTCTACAGCTTAATCCCTCCAACCCTGGCAACTTAAAGCAAATAACTTTCAACTTTGGCCAAAGTTGGGAAGTAGGATGCAAATTAAACTTCAGTTTGCCCTGGTTAGATTACACTTCTAAGTTTTATCGACTCCCCCTACCCAAGGAAAAGACTTTGTCTATTTATCCTATCCATGCCCCTCATAATTTTGTAAACCTCTATAAGATCACCCTTCAGCCTCCGATGCTCCGATGCTCCGATGCTCCCAGCCTGTTCAGCCTCTCCCTGTAGCTCAGATCCTCCAACACTGGCAACATCCTTGTAAATCTTTTCTGTACTCTTTCAAGTTTCCCAACATCTTTCTGATAGGAAGGAGACCAGAATAGCATGCAATATTCCAACAGTGGCCTAACCAATGTCCTGTACAGCCGCAACGTGACCTCCCAACTCCTGTATTCAATACTCAGACTGATAAAGGAAAGCATACCAAATGCCTTCTTAACTATCCTATCTACCTGCGACTCCACTTTCAAGGAGCTGTGAACCTGCACTCCAAGGTCAGTTTGTTCAGCAATACTCCCTAGAACCTCACCATTAAGTGTATAAGTCCTGCAAAGATTTGCTTTCCCAAAGTGCAGCACCTCACATTTATCTGAATTAAACACCATCTGCCACTCCTTGGCCCATTGTCCCATCTGATCAAGATCCTGTTGTAATCTGAGGTAACCTTCTTTTCTGTCCACTACACCTCCAATTTTGGTGTCATCTGCAAACTTACTAACTGTACCTCTTATGCTCACATCCAAATCATTTATATAAATGACGAAAGGTAGAGGACCCAGCACCGATCCTTGTGGCACTCCACTTGTCACAGGCCTCCAGTCTGAAAAACAACCCTCCACCACCACCCTCTGTCTTCTACCTTTGAGCCAGTTCTGTATCCAATTGGCTAGTTCTCACTGCATTCAGTGAGATCTAACCTTGCTAACCAGTCTCCCATGTTGAATCTTCCAACAATTAGTACAACTGGTCAGTTTGTCCTCAATGATTTTCATTGTTTTAAATAACAAAAATATTATTTAATGTATGTAAACATACCTGTTTCATTTTAATCAATACAATTTAAAATATCCTTGTCACAAAAATATATAATTTTATGAGTTATTCACACTCAGTGAGTCAGCTTTAATTTCTGTGGGCAACAGTCTAGAATGAATCTTGAACCCATAACTTTCTGACTTAGAATTAACAATACCTCTAATTTGGCTACAACGCATAACAGGATTATGTTTGCTCTTTATCTTCCAAATACCGCAATATTTGTTCGCCCAGGCTCTTTTTAATCATGTCTACAAGTTGATCCCTTACAAAACAGATCTGCATTTCTGTATTCATTAACTAAATGAAAAGCCACATACTTAGCCACATTATACTGCACTCGCTCCTTTGTTGCCCATTCACTGAATACCTTATACTATCAATTGATCTCTTCAGCTGAGTTCAGAAAAGCGACCCATTTATTTGACTTGTTAGCTCACTGACGATCTTTACAATTTGGAATAACTCCATGCATTTATAGTCAAAATCCACAATAATGGATTTTTGAGTGATGTTGATGTGAACAACATTTAAATATCATTAAAAGACTGAAAAATCACACTTTAATTCCTTTCCTCTCTAATCCCAGTAATAAACATTTCTCAAATGCCTGTCATATTCTATTGCAACTTCCTCTCCTGTGTATCCATCACACTGTTTCATCCATACTGCTTCATTGAAAGGGGTGAAAAATAAGCAGAAATACTGCAGAATACATTGTTTATTTATTCTTGCAATTGTCAATAATGTTGGCAAAAATACATTATTTATTCCTAGCTGCCAATGAAAAGATATTCAGTGCCTAGAGTTGGTCAGAGATTGCACTGTGCATAAAGAAAGAGGTTCACCATTACACCATCTGAGATTAACCATCATGCCAAGATAGGAAGATGTGGGTCAAATGAGAATTGAGGTAAAGCTCTTCAACCATGTCACACTTCAATCCCAGGGCATCAATGTGGACTTCACCAGTTTCTTCATTTCCCCTTCGCCCACCTCACCCCAGTTCCAAACTTCCAGCGCTGTCCCCATGACTTGTCCTACCTGCCTATCTTCCTTTCCACCTAAAAACTCCACCCTCCTCTTTGACCTATTACCTTCATCCCCACCCCCATTCACCAATTGTACGCTATGCTACTTTCTCCCCAGGCCCACCCTCCTCTCATTTATCTCCCCACCCTTCAGGCACTCTGCCTGTATTCCTGATGAAGGGCTTTTGCCTGAAACGTCAATTTTCCTGGTCCTTGGGTGGTGCCTGAACTGCTGTGCTTTTCCAGCACCAGTCTAATCCAGAATCAGATGAGAATTGAGGCAGACCAGTTAAGATAATAACTTGCCTTCATGACAAAGTGATGGCAGATGCCTACTGTGATAGAACAGCCATCTCTTACATCAGCTGATGAGGTACTAGGTCCTTGCTAGTTCTCAGCCATTGAGCCACTCAAGAGAGAGAGGACAGAACTTGCACAGTGTGTTTAGGTGGTGTGGCTGACACAGTTGTATAGCTTGATATATTTGGAAACATCAAGAAGTGACTAAAAAAAAGACTGAGCTCAGCAGATATTATGTGATGATGGGGAGGTAATAACAATCTGGAAGTATTGTCACGAGCCAACTAATCCAGAGATCCAGATAATGTTCTGGGGACCACATTTAAATCCCGTCATGATAGATATATTTTCCTCCCCATCCCTATCAGCCTTCCAGAAAGACCATTCCTTCCATCACTCCCTCATCAAGACCACACCCCACCAGCCCACACCCCACTCCTGGCACCCTTCCCTGCCACCACAGGAAGTGCAAAACCTGCACCCATACCATTTCCCTCACATCCGTCCAAGGCCCTGTTTTAAAAAATTCTCAAGGTCAGGTTCGTAGGAGAGTAGTCTGACACAGAACAAACGACCAAGAGGTGAGTCTGCTAGAATACGAGCATTTTATTCCCCGCAGCGTCGCCACAACCAGGTCTCATACTTACAACGGGTCTGGCTTATACTCACTCTACATGTTACCGGAACTGGGAGCCGTCAGTTCTCGTAGAGCGGTTGCCAACAACCCACGCTCGGCGGTTAAACGTAACCCCGGAGCAGACTCTCCGAACTGGAGACTTTTCCAGCTGATATACTCTTTTCCAGATATAAACATTCATGTGAACAGCAGAGCAAGGCTAAAAAACACATTCCATTCTGGTTACATACAGATAAGAAGATTCACACGGGAAGGTGTACAATAAGATTCACACGGGACTAAGCGACACCTTCCATTTTCGGTTAGAGCAGAGCAAGGCTAAAAAACACATTCCATTCTGGTTACATACAGATAATAACAGCAGAGCAAGGCTAAAAAACACATTCCATTCTGGTTACATACAGATAATAACAGCAGAGCAAGGCTAAAAAACACATTCCATTCTGGTTACATACAGATAATAACAGCAGAGCAAGGCTAAAAAACACATTCCATTCTGGTTACATACAGATAATAACAGCAGAGCAAGGCTAAAAAACACATACCATTCTGGTTACATACAGATAAGAAGATTCACACGGGACTAAGCAACACCTCCATTCCGGTTAGATTCACACATGTATTGGGACATAATTTTTAACCGTTTCACCACATACGCAAGCTGGCTGGAGACCAGAGGGTTGATGACTGGCCTGGAGGAGCCTGCCGGTATGCGAGGTGGGCGGGGCCAAGCAGCTGATATCGTCCTCACAGGAAAACTGGTATAGGGCAGGCCGATCAGTACACTGGGAGGCTGAGCCAGATGGTTGACAGCTGACCAGGGGAGGACCAGTCAGTATGTGAGGAGGCTGGGAACCGGGCAGCCGATGGGTTGTCTTTGGCAATGCTGGCCAGGGGAAAGGGTCAGTCAGTACGCAGGGCAACCAGGTGCTGGAAGGCTGACAGCCTGACTGTAGGAAAGCAGGAGAAAGTGAGGACTGCAGATGCTGGAGATCAGAGCTGAAAATGTGTTGCTGGAAAAGCACAGCAGGTCAGGCAGCA
>NC_057716.1:94252091-94293162 GCF_004010195.1 Chiloscyllium plagiosum
GCTGAGGGGTGACCTTATAGAGGTTTACAAAATTATGAGGGGCATGGATAGGATAAATAGACAAAGTCTTTTCGCTGGGGTCGGGGAGTCCAGAACTAGAGGGCATAGGTTTAGGGTGAGAGGGGAAAGATATAAAAGAGACCTAGGGGGCAACTTTTTCATGCAGAGGGTGGTACGTGTATGGAATGAGCGCTAGAGGATGTGTTGGAGGCTGGTATAATTGCAACATTTAAGAGACATTTGGATGGGTATATGAATAGGAAGGGATATGGGCCGGGTGCTGGCAGATAGGACTAGATTGGGTTGGGATATCTGGTCGGCATGATGGATTGGACCAAAGGGTCTGTTTCCATGCGGTACATCTCTATGACTCTGTGACTCTATGACCAGCTGGCATTGTCCACAGCTCTCGAAAAAACAACAGGAAACACAGCCGTACTAATCCTAAAAAGTCCTCCTCACTAACATCTGAGCATAGTGTGAAATTTAGTAGATATCTCTAACAGACCAGTCGATCAACAGCCTGACATAATCCAAATCACTGAATGATACTTCTGTATAATATTATCGACAAAACCATCATCAATGTCCTGTCACACAGCAGATGAGGTTTACCTTTGGGAAGGAGCTGACCTGGGTATCTGAAATATTGACTCCATGAAGTTTAAGACACCAGGTCAAACATGGGCAAGGAAACCTCCTGCTCACAGAACTGAGGACAATTGCCAACAGGTAAATATCACCCCATCAGTCTACTCTTGACCATCAGTCGAGTGATGGACAGTGTTATCAAGCAGCACCTATTCAGCAATAACTTAGTCAGTGACATCCAGTTTGGGTTCCATCAGGATCACTTGGCTCCTGACCTCATTGCAGCCTTGTTCAAACATGGACAAAGGAGATGAATTCCAGAGGTGGGGTGAGAGTGACTGTGATTGGCATCGAGTCCACATTTGACCAAGTGGTACATCAAGGAGCTTTAGCAAAATTGGAGAGGGAAAACTCTCCATTGGTTGGAGTTTTTTAGATTACTTTACAGTGTGGAAACAGGCCCTTCGGCCCAACAAGTCCACACCGACCCGCCGAAGCGCAACCCACCCATACCCCTACATTTACCCCTTACCTAACACTACAGACAATTTAGCATGGCCAATTCACCTGAGCTGCACATCTTTGGACTGTGGGAGGAAACCGGAGCACCCGGAGGAAACCCACGCAGACACGGGGAGCACGTGCAAACTCCACACAGTCAGTCACCTGAGGCAGGAATTGAACCCGGGTCTCTGGCGCTGTGAGGCAGCAGTGCTAACCACTGTGCCACCGTGCCGCCCACAAGTTATATCGAGTTATATCATAGGAAAATGGCTGTGACTGATGGAAATCACTCAGCTTGGTTCCAGGCCATCTCTGCAGGAGTTCATTGGGATTGTATCATTATTCCAACATCTTCAGCTGCTTCATCAAAGTAAAATAAAGCTAATTCAATTCCATTCTGCATTGTAAAGTCAGAGATGGGGATGGTCACTGATGACTGCACAATGTTCAGCGCCATTCATAACCCCTCATAGTGAAGCAGTCTATGTCCAAATACAGCAAGACTTGGACAATATACAGGTTTTGGCTGAAAAGTGACAAGTAATAGTTGCCACATAAATGCCAAGCAGTGGCCATCGTCAACAAAAGAGAATGTGGATGCAGAGTTCCGATGAGAGTGAGAGTGGGTCATGTCTTTTTGTGGCTAGTTGATATGACCCACTATCACTAGTATCCTTACATACACATGAGGAAGGACACCACTTCGACTGGGACAATACATCTATCCGAGGACAAGCCAAACTGAGGCACACATGAGAATTCCTAGAAGTATGGCGATTGACTGTATGGAGTTTGCACATTCTCCCCGTGTCTGCGTGGGTTTCCTCCGGGTGCTCCGGTTTCCTCCCACAGTCCAAAAATGTGCGGATTAGGTGAATTGGCCATGCTAAATTGCCTGTAGTGTTAGGTGAAGGGGTCTGGGTGGGTTGCACTTCGGCGGGGTCGGTGTGGACTTGTTGGGCCGAAGGGCCTGTTTCCTCACTGTAAGCAATCTAATCTAATCTACGGCATTCCAAACAGAACTCTGTCAACAAACACATTGGCACGGATCCCATTTACCATCCTGAGAAAAAGAATTAGAAATGACATCACCACAGGAAAGATGTCACCACAGGAAATAACATCACTAACCCAAGGAAATCTAAACACATAAATAGAAAGCGGGCCATGCCCACCAGTGCTTCATCCGAAGGCTCACTGATGATGTTACCTAGTATGGTGATGAAACGTCTGAAAGCAAACCTTTCAGTTCAGTGAGCAAACCTGCACCCAGAACCTCAACCTGACCTACAAATCTTCTCAAAACTCAGTAAAAGAGAATCTATCATCACCATACATGTAATGACATTTCCATCACTGAAACCCCCACTATCAATACCTGTGGGTTAGCATTGACCAGAACTCTCCAGATAAACCTAAGGCTACAAGAGCTGTTCAGAGACTGGGAATACCACAATGAGTAACTCCTGATTTTCCAAAGCCTTTCTACAAAACGCAAGTCAGGAATTTGATGAAATGCTCTCCACTTGTCTGGATGAATGCAGATCCAAAGACATGCAAGAAGCTTGACACAATCCAACACAAAGCAACCCACTTGATTGGCACCACATACACAAATAATCACTCACTCTTTGACTGACACTCAGTACCAGCAATGTGTACTATTCACAGGACCCACTGCAGAATTTCTCCAAGACTCTGTAGACAGCACCCTTCAAATCTACCACAATTTCCATCCAGAATGACAAGGCAGATAAAGCATGCACCACCACTTGCAAGTTCCCTTCCAAGCAATAGACCAGCCAGTCCTGGAAATATGTCACTGTTCAAAATAATAAAACTCCCTCCCTAAGAGTATTGTGGGTCGACTTACAGCATGTGTACTTCAGCAGTTTAAGAAGGCACCTCAACACCATCTTCTCAAGGCCAACTAGGGATGCGCAATAAATGCTAACCTAACAGTGACAGCCACATCCCTTTAACTAATTTGAAAAGAATGATGAATTGGAGATTGTGAAAATTGCATTTTGGAGTTGTTCTCCAGTGAGTGATGAGGTTGTGGCTCATTGAGCAGTGTGAGAGCATGTTATGTGGATAATGCACATGTGCAGATATATTCATTGATTCTCACCATTCACAAGACTTCATTGCATTTCTTCCAACAGGTCCTCAGGATCAATCTTTGAGCACTGAGCTCCCTGGTCACACTTGAAGAGAAGTCCTGAAGGGACCTCTGAACGCCAGTGTAAATATGCCATCTTTAAATGAAGACTTTGGTGCTCTGTTGAAGAACTCCAGGTTGCTTTCCCTACCTGGGTGCTCAATTTCCATCATTTGCAATGCAGAATTGATATTCAACTTCAAATGGCTTGACCTTCTTTCCTGCAAGTGGGACAGTCTTCCTTTAAGAGCTGCTGTTCTTCAAATAGCCAAAAACATCTTGGGCCATGCTGGACTGCATGCAGAAAATGTTTGAATGAGGACACCATGAGATGTGTATGCTCCCTGTCTCATTGGGAATGAGCGTAAGTCGCACCATCTTAACCCAAAAACCTGTGCCATCTAACTTGCATTTGGGGATAATTTACCAGCACCTTGGAGGGCAGTCAGGACATCGGTGTAGTATCTAATCCGATATAAACAAAAGTTTAAAGAATAAATATTTAAATTTCTGTCCTTCAGTGCATCCAACATTAGCACGTTTTCATTCTTAACATTCAGCTATGAACAGATTTTATTAACTTTGAACATCATCCAAACAGCAGCAAGCATTGTATTAATATTTATTTAGGCAACTGTCAATTCAGTTGATCTATAACTGTGAAAAATGAATAAGAAAATACTTAGTCACCTGTCAACTATTTATATAGGAAAAATTTTTTATAAAATCTAAATTCTAAGGAGCCATCAAGTGTAAAAGTAAAGAAGGAATATCTTTTGGAAAACCATAAATACTGGAGAAGAATTCACATTGTACTTTAATAAAACAGAAGCGTTTGATTAATAAAAAATTTAACCAGCAATGAATTTTCCTGTTTGAACCATATTGTCGCATTCCATAAAGGAGACTGAAGTAGCTTGGTAAATCATTTTTGTTTTCTTTGACTTGTCAGTATGTACTGCTCTAAATTGCTTCAGTTCTCAGGCATATGGCATCTGTGTATTATTTTTGCCTGTTGGTGACAATTAGAATTTTAAATGATCAAGTTTTATTAAGCCAATTTATAAAATGTTTTTTTTAGCTGGGAAATTATTGTGAGGTTATGACCTTGGTAGATGTAAGTGATTGAAAGCTTCCAGAAGACTGCACAACACAGATTAAAGGTATTCTGTCGAGTTGCAACAAATCATTAACTAGCACAGATTAGCCACATTATCAAACTTTTGAATGTATATAGAAGCTCTGTGGTGTCAAAAAAGTCCCATTTTCCACACCTGTTGCTAACTTTTCATAAATCCATTAAGGAACTTTCTCAATATGAGAGGACTGTGGGAAGCAATGACTTCAGTAACTTGGAAAACTGCAATCTTCAAAATGTTATCAACATCATTGTAACATCAATTCTTTGTGAACTTCTTAATGTAGTTCTCAAAAAAAAACCTTCCCTGTGTATGGCAATGTTTGGTGTTCTGCCCAAGGCAATAGAATGATCGAAAATTCACAGCTCTTTCGAATGCCATTTTTAGGGGCCTGGTCTATAGCCTTACAAGTTGCAGTCTGTCAGTTGCGGATCTATTTTTTTTTCAATGAGTTGAAGGTTTCCACATCAACCTCAAAACTGGACGTTATGTTTCAGATATCTACTATCGTCTAGGTGAAAAGGATTTTCCACATATCACCTCAAACCAATCAGCTTACATCTGTGCCCCTGATAATTAACCGGATAAAAGGGAAAATAGGAATTTCCGAGGCCTTTATTATTTTGTAATATTGATTCTCTTCAGATATGAACAAAACAACCCTTGTTAATCAATCCTTCCTCATAAATGCAATTTACAAGGCTTGGCAACAATTTTGTAAACCGCCTCTGTAGTCTCTTCAGAGTAATTATGCTCTTCTTGTTATGTGCTAACCAGAATTGTACATAAAATCCCAGTTGTGGTTTAACCTCTTCCCTGCTATGAATTTGCCTTCACCTTTCCGTTCTCCTATCAATTTAGTTTAAATCCTTCCCAATAGCTCTAGTAAATCACCCTACAAGGATAGTTATCAATTGTTGACCCTATGGCTTGTACATAAAATCCCTACAGTGTGGAAACAGGCCCCGAAGCCCATCAAGTCCACACTGATCATCCGAAGAGTAACCCACCCAGACCTATTCCCCCGACATTTACCCCTGACTAATGCACCCAATCAACTCAGCCCTGAACATGAGGGCAATTTAGCACAGCCAATCCACCTAACCTGCACATCTTTGGACAGTCCCTACCTTTCCCAGAAGTGGTCCAAAAGCCCCAGAAGTCTGATTCCTATCTTCTTACATCAACTTTCCAGTTATATGTTCAATCCCTAAATTCCCCTATTTCTAAGTCTTCCAGCATGAGTCACTGGCAATAATCCTGAGACCATTGATTTAGAAGTTGTTCTTTCAAACTCCTACTTTGCTCCTTGAAGTCTGTTTTCAGGATTTCACCCCCATTCCTCCCCATGTCATTGATCAACAGATTTATTTGAAATCACAAGCTTTCAGTTCACTTCACCTGATGAAGAAGCAGCGTTCCAAAAGCTTGTGATTTCAAATAAACCTGTTGAACCATAGTCTGGTGTAGTGTGATTTCAAATTTTGTCCAGACCAGCACCTCCGCATCATGTCATTGATGTCAATGTGGATTATGACCTCTGGCTAATAATCCTCCAAGAACATTGTGTAGCCTTTCCATAACATCTTTTACACTTGCACCAGGGAGACATCATATATCTCATCCTGGAGTCACGATGGAACATGTATCTGATCACCTGTCTGTGGAACCCCAACATGATTGTGATTCCACTCTTCTACTTTGTATCTGTATAGCCAAACCATCAACTTGGCTCTGACCATGCTCTCCTAAGGAACCATTGCCTTCACTGTATCAGTAAAGAATACCAATTAGCCATCTCAACAGACTCAGGGTATTCCTGCACTGCCTGCTTGGTTCTTTGAGACTGCTAGGCAGGCACTTGTTCCCTTGGTCCAGCCCATACATGTCCAGACTGCAGTGTCACCATCTACCTAAATGTGCAATCCACACAGGCCTCTCCATTGATGCACAACAGTGACTCAAGCCATCTGATCAAGTTTCAAAACTAGAGCTGAAGCTTATGCAGCCATTGATACTTCCTAAGAATGAATATGTCTGGGGAAACCACTGACGTACACCCCACTTGTCTGAGCTGACCTGCCATCCTGTAATTTTAAAAGAAAAGTTTCTTGTAATTAGAAAGATAGAAACTTACCAGTACTGTGTAATCAACTTCTCCCATGTGTCTATGTAAGGGCCAACTACTGGAGGCAGCTCCTAATACAGGCTCCCCTTTCACACTGATTTCTGTCTTTCAAACCATTCTCCTCTCTAGGTGATGCTGACTGCTGCTGCCCACGCATTTTTGATAAAAGTAAGCAATTTGTTGATGAAACATAACAATGCTTCATAGCAATAATATACACTGAGGAGTAAATTTACAGTTTTGGGCATAAAAAAGAAGCTTTTAACTGGAAAATTAGTTATTCTGGATCTTTGACCACCTTCCATCCTATTCAGAATTGCGATGGTAGTTGGGATAGCATTAATCAGGGCTACCTAGTTTGTGGACAGGTCTACACAAATGAAAAAATAACATTGCATGGACAAAGTTTCACTAATTTTAATGGTTTAGCACCGTGTAACCCATCTGTATACATTGAGCTATTGAAATTGTAATCATAGAATAATATAAAACAGGAAGAGGCTGCTTGACCCAGTGACTCAGCAATAGTTATTCAGAGATACAGTTCACTTAGTCTCACATTACAGTCTCACAGTATCTCTGTACAGTTCTGGTCGCCACATTAACAAAAGGACGAGGACGCCTTGGAGACCATACAGAGAAGGTTTATGAGGATGTTGCCTGGCATGGAAAGTGCTAGCTATGAAGAGAGGTTGAGGTTGAGTAGGTTAGGATTGTGGAGAAAATGAGGTCTGCAGATGCTGGAGATCAAAGTCGAGAGTGTGTTTCTAGAAAAGCACAGCAGGTCAGGCAGCATCCGAGGAGCAGGAGAATCGATGTTTTGGGCCGGAGCCCCATTCCTGATGATGAACTCCAGCCCGAAACATCAATTCTTCTGCTCCTCAGATGCTGCCTGACCTGTTGTGCTTTTCTAGCAACACGCGCTCGACCAGGTTAGGATTGTTTTCATTGGAAAAAAGGAGATTGAGTGGGTCCTGATTGAGGTCCACAAAATCATGAAGGGTTTAGACAGGGTAGCTGAAGATAAGCTTTTTCCCAGGGTGAGGAATTCAGTAATGAGAGGTCACATGTTCAAGGTGAGAGCTGAAAAGTTTAAGGGGGTTACACGTGGAAAGTACTTTACACAGAGGGTGGTAGGTACCTGGAACTCTGCCAGCAGAGGTAGTAGAGGACGGCATGGTAGATTCATTTAAGGTGCGTCTGGACAGATGCATGAGTAGGTCTGGAGCAGAGGGATAGAGATGCTTAGGAACTGGGTAAGAGGTTTAGACAGTGGATTCGGTTCACCTCAGGCTTGGAGGACCGAAGGGTCTGCTCCTGGGTTGCAAATTTTCTTTGTTCTTTGTTCACACGCTGGCTCTCACTCTATGTATCTGCAGGTTTCATTTCTCAAAATATTCATTAAACTTACAGTTGATAGCTGTCATTGAACATGGTTCCACCACTGTGTCAATCTGTAAATTCCAAATTCTAACCATACATAGCAAAAAGAGGTCTTTCCTTCATGTCTCTGGTTCTTTTGCCAATTGCTTTAAATCCCTACCATTCTGCTTTTGGAAAGAATGAACCTTTTATTTACTCAATCCCAATCCTTTGTGTGGCACTTCTCTTAGATCTTCTCCAAGTTATCTCTGCACCAATTAAAATTCTAAAATGGGAAAATAGTGAAATCCCAAGAGTATTTGTCAGGAAGTTCCATTGTGAAAGGGAATTAAGTAAAGTATTGAAGAAGTTTAAAATGCAGATGCTTGACACTGAACTACATCATGGGTAAGTTGAAAGAACTTGGTCAGATTTCTATGTCTCTATCAACGGCTGAGGATCCTGGGATTGTATTCATTGGAGTTTAGAAGATTAAGGGGAGATCTAATAGAAACTTACAAGATAATACATGGCTTGGAAAGGGTGGACGCTAGGAAATTATTTCCGTTAGGTGAGGAGACTAGGACCCGTGGACACAGCCTTAGAATTAGAGGGGGTAAATTCAGAACAGAAATGCGAAGACAGTTCTTCAGCTCATCAGCCATGATTGAATGACGGAGTGGACTCGATGGGCCGAATGGCCTTACTTCCGCTCCTATGTCTTATGGTCTTATGCTCTTATGGTCTAAAGTCAGAGTGAAAGTGGACAGGATATAAGATTGCGGGCAATATCAAATTCAAAATTTTCTGCCTTGTGGAACTTTTAAGGGTATAGATTGAGGATGTGGTAGCAAATCCACATACAGCAATGTCAATCTTGTATATTCTATTTTGCTTTTGGGCTCTTTAAACCCTCCCACCTACCACTATTTCCATTGAATCAGAGCTATTTTGGTAGTGGCTTTGGATGACAGCAGCTCATGGGAGTTGTAGTCATGGGGAATGCTTCATCTCGATTTGTGAACCTTTGGACAGGTGAGTTGCAAAAAGTATTTCTAACTTTCCATGCAACACTAAAATTATATGTGACAAGTTAAGTATGATGGCTAATAATAGGGGAAATGTTTAGCAAGCTTAAATCATTAAATTGAATAGAATTATGAAAATGTTCAGATATTTAGTACTTCAGTACTGTGACGATGTTGTTACTTTAAAAAAGGTTATGTTCTCTTTGTGTTTTGTTCAAGAGAGGCAGAGGCACTGAAATATCTGGAAATGTCTACTTTAACAATGGCAGGGGAGTGGCCAATTCTTCCAGTTCAGGTTTCTTCTAGTTATAGCAGTCACATAAGCTGCTGCAGTGCAAAAATGTTTCCATGTTTCAGCAGATGATTCTTGACTGGCTTCTCTCCCTGAAGTCTCTCCTACCTGTAAGAACATGTGTTTGAATTTACTTTCTACCAAGGGGTGCATCCAGGTGCAGATATTAGATGTTCAAAATGTTTTATCCACTTGATAAAGTATTCCAACATATCTAAACACTTCTGCAACTCTGAAAAATTACTTTGCCAAACAAATCCCTACAAATACTGGAGAACCTCGATTATCCAGCATTCGATTATCCAAATATCAAATTATTCGGCAAGATTCCAATGTCCCAATGCCTAGCTAAACTATATTGTCTAGCATTGAATTTTCCAGAATTCGATTAACCAAATGAAATACTCCCGACCTGTGTCCTTTGGATAATCCAAGTTCCTCTGTAATCATTATGTCATAGGAAATTGTTAACACCTTTCGAACTCACCTGTCCAAAGGATTCCAATTCCAGATCATACATTCCCAATATTTGAACTTCCCTCTGAAGTGCAATGAAGCATGGCACATCCCAAAATGGAGAAAGTGAGGACTGCAGATGCTGGAGATCAGAGCTGAAAATGTGTTGCTGGAAAAGCGCAGCAGGTCAGGCAGCATCCAAGAAGCAGGAGAATCGACGTTTCGGGCATGAGCCCTTCTTCAGGATTCCATGAAAATAGCATTGAAGATGTCTACCTTTCCAATAGATAAAGCATAATTGAGTTTTCTGTGTGTGGGTAAGCAATACACATCCTGATACTCCACCGTTCAAAAATCAACATGATGGAATTGGATCCCACGCATTGTATCTAAATCCCATCCTCTTCCTTCCTGATGTGGAAGGAGACACCTAGTTCTTTGTGAGATGGCAGAAATGCAACATCAGTAAACGAGTGTTGTGTGACAAAAGGTTTGGTCCCTGGGCACGATATAGCAGCACCATCTATGCATAAGCAGTCCAATGTCTTTGGCTGTAGGTGCATTGATTTCTTGATCATGATTGTCTGGTCTGACACATTCAATGACTAGTGACAATAAGAAAAACAGCAACTCCCACTCACACTTCATCCTCATGTTTGTTAATCTATTTCCTCTCTCTCCAGCAATTTCTTAACATTTAAATTCTCATTTAAATCTCTCCATGCCCTTATTCCTTCGTAGTTCTGGAACCTTCATATTCTCCAGCTGTAACGCCTTTCTCCTCCAATTCTCCCAGATATTCGTTGGTACACTAGAGTGTCTCAGCTGACTTTAGCCCTAAGCCCTGGAATTTTTACCCTGGTTCTCTTTCACAGTTTTACATCTGCCTTTAATTTGTTCCCTAAAATCTATCACTTTAACCAAGCTCTTGGTCACATCTCTTAATATTTCTTTCTGTAGCTCAGTGTGAAACATCATGTACTAATGCGTCCAGTTAGCAGGATTTTAATAGCTTAAAGGCAATTTGTTATTTTGTTGTGGACTTGCAAACCTTGATTTTTCACCTATCTAAATTAATAGCAGAAAATGTGAAGCTGTTAGCTTAGTACATCTTGATGAGTACTTCCTGTGACAACCTCCCTTTACCTGCTGATGTATGCTGTTTGAAGTAAGCCCATTGACACCTCAAAATTCCCAGCAAATGTTGTAATTGACTCTAGCTTCCATGCAGGGTTAGCATGACTGGTCATGGGGATATAATACCAATTGTTTCATCATAAGTTGACATCAAATCTAACTGAGATATGATTATGCTGAAAAGTAGGAGGGAGCCTTGGACATAGGAATAGCATTCACACTTCTGATTCAGAAGATCCTTGATCAAAACAGCATTCACAGAGTTGCTTTCTCATCCAAAGGGATATTTGCTTTCTTGATCAGTCAGGGAATCAAATGTTGTGGAGAAAGGGCAATGAAGTGGACATGAGAAATATCATAGGTCAAGGGCTGAATGGTCTACTCCTGTTCCTTCTTTTATGGTCTTATCTATTTGGTTGACATATCTAACACCTCTTGGTGAGGGTTGTGAGATCTCATAAAACCAACAGAGGATTAACCATTTAATTGTCACACACAAGCTCCTTTTCCACCTATCCACTCCACCCTCTCCTCCCTTACCTATCACCTTCATCTCCTCCCCCACTCACCTATTGTACTCTATGCTACTTTCTCCCCACCCTCCTCTAGCTTATCTCTCCACGCTTCAGGCTCTCTGCCTTTATTCCTGCTCGTCGGATGCTGCCTGAATTGCTGTGCTCTTCCAGCACCACTGATCTGGTTTCCAGCATCTGCAGTCATTGTTTTAACCCTGCTTAGAGCCATGTCAGACTATATTCCTCCTGTCAGACTGTGAATTAGACAATGTGTCTTTATGCTATGTCACATTGATCTCTAAGATACGTTTTAGAGTCGACAGGAGTCAGAATAGGGGCATATTGATCAGATTAGATTATTTAATAATTTCAATAATTGTGCACTTTTCCTCTTTTACTATAAGCAAAATAAGATAAATTATTGATAATGCTTTTCAGAGCTTTCAATCAGAAAAAGAGTTATTTTCTTTTGTGTTCTGTAAAAGAGGTGCCAACCCTTTCAAAACATTTCTAAATTATCAATGTGAAAGATTTAATGTTTCATAGTTAATGAGAACAAATTGCTGCAGAAACAACCATTCATCGACCTATTTTCAAAGATGTGTTGACACAAATACATTATTTATCATCATTATTAATTTATCGGGATCACTTCTAAGCCAATAATATTCTGTTTTACATTTCCATACATTGATTTCATTGGCAAAACCAAGGGCTGGTCAGCACTAATAATAAGATTGTTTCATAAACAGTCCAATGTGTGACTTGATCTAATTTAGACTGAGTAGCAACTTCTGCTTAACTTGCAATATTTACCCCTGCTGCTGTAGCCTATTGCATCTTTTATGGAGTGCCAAAGGAACCTACACTTTCAATGTAGAAATAGTCCCAAGGCTTTTTAAAGAGGCAAAAAAAGTAATAAGGAATGGCAGGATGTTAAGCAGAAGGGACTTAAACATTTATGGAAGCAGAAGACACAAGAGCTGGAAGGAAGACTTTGGAGTAATCAAGTCTAGAATGATAAAAGAGTTTTAATAACAGCCAGAAGGATACGGAGAGAAGATAAATAATTCTACAAAGGAGGAACTAAATCATCTCAGGAAGAATTTTAGGCTTGAAAATTAACTGTACTTAGAATAAAGTGCTCACGTTTTTGCATACAACTCTAGAAGTACCACTAAAATAAGTGGTTTCGTGCACAGTAAGGAAGATTATCAGAAATTACAGTAGGACCTTGATCAGCTGACGAAGTGGGCCTAGAAATGGGAAATAGTCTTTAATATTGACAAGTGTGAGGTCTTGCATTCTGGAAAGTCAAATCAAGGTAGGAGTTTCATTATGAATAATAGGGCCTTAAGGAGTGTAGTGGAACAGAAGGACCTTTCAGGTGCATGGTTCTCTGAAAGTGAAGTCACAAGAAGACAGGGCAATGAAGAAGGCTTTTGGCACACTGGCCTTCATCAGTCAGGGCACTGATTATAGAAGTTAGGAAGTTATGTTGCAGTTGTACAGGATGTTGGTGAGGCTGCACTTCGTGTATTATGTTCAGTTTTGGTCACCTTGTTATGGGAAGGATGTTATTAAACTGGAAAAAGTGCAGAAGAAATTTACAATGATGTTGCCAGAATTCAAGGATCTGAGTTATAGGGAGAGGTTGGGCAAGCTAGGACTTTTTTCTTTACAGCATAGGAGTCTGAGGGAAGATTTTATATAATATCATGAGAAGCATGGCTAGGTTGAATACAATTAGTCTTTTTCCCAGAGTTGGGGAATCAAGGACTAGATGACATCAGTTTAAGGTTAGAGGGGAAAGAATAAAAGGGAACCTGAGGGCCAACCTTTTTACAAAGAGGGTGGTACGCATATGGAATGAACTGTCAGCGGAAGTGGTTGAGGCAGGTACATTAACAACATTCAAGAGGCATTTAGACAAATACAAGGATAGGAAAGGACTAGAAGGATCTGGACCAACTGCAAGGAAATGGGATGAGCGTGGATGGCCATTTTAATCGGCCTGGGCCAGTTCGGGCCAAAGGGCCTGACTCTAACTGGCCGCAGATAAATTGGAATGATGGTGGGTGTGGGGAAAACAAACTTGCAATTTAAATTTTTCAAATTAAACTAAAATCTTCTCTAGCATTATTTACTCTTTGAAGAGGTGAAAGTGTCACCTCATCAACTTCAGACATGTCCAATTCAGTTTTATAGCAGTAAGAAGTTATATTTTTAGTCTAATTCTCCAACGTAATTGCATATTTCGCAGCATTGAATCTGAGAGTGAAGGGATGGGGTGTGGGAGGTGAGGATGAGTGATTGACTCAGCATCCAGAAGGAAGAGCAGTGATTACACCAAATCATAATGATTGTGCCTCAGATTCATGGACAAATATCTGGACAAATAGAACCTCTTTTAACTCAAACACCCACGATGAAAAAGTCACTGCATCGCATCTTGATAACAAAGATGTTCACTTTCTGAAAGTGACTTTCTGAGGCAATATTGTGCATGGCAAATCAACTGACTTTTCTCAGAGTGAAACTGAACAATGTGGCACTTTACATATGATCATCCAAATTAAGTGAAGAAGTAGGCCATTCAACCCTTTAGTCCTGACAGTCAATTAGATCATGGCAGATATGATTTTACTCTCAATTCATCATCCTTTTTTTAATCATTTGTTTATTCACGTCAATGATGTCCATTGATGTGGACATCAATAAATGCTAGGCCAGCATTTATTGCCCATCCCTAGTTGCCCTTGAGAAAGTGGTGATGAGCTGCCTTCTTGAACTGATAAAGTCCACCTGCTGTGGGTTGACCCACTAAACGTGAATTCTAGGGTTTTGACTTTTAATTTTGAAGAGGGATATATTTCCAAGTCAGGATGGTTAGTGGCTTGGAGGGAACTTGAAGGTGGTGGTGTTACCACATTTCTGCAGCCCTTGCCCTTGTCGATGGAAGTGGTCATGGATTTGGAGAGTGGTATCTAAGGTTCCTTGATGATTTTCTGCTGCACATCTTGTAGATAGTACACACTGCAGTGACTGAGAGTCCGTGGTGGAGGGAATGGATGTGATGGTAATCAAGCAGGCTGGTTTGTCCTGGATGGTGTCAAGCTTCTTTAGTATTGTTGGGGCTGCACTTATCCAGGCAAGTGGGGAGTAATCCATCACACTCCTGACTTGTGCCATGTAGTTTATAGAATCCTGACAGTGAAGAGCAGCTATATAGCCTATTGGGTCCACACTAACCTTTGAAAAACATCCCACCCAGATACAACCACCACCTGTATCCCACCCAGATACAACAATCCCTGTAACCTTGCATTTCCCTAGCTACTCCACCAAGCTTTGGACTTTGGGAGGAAACTGAAGCATCCAGAGGAAATCCACACAGACACGGAGAATGCACAAATTCCACACAGACAGTCACTCAAGGACAGAATTGAACTCAGGTCCCTTTACTGTCAGTGGCAGTGCAAACCACTGAGCCACCTTGCCACCCAGTGGATGGTGGGCAGGCTTTGGGGAGTCAGAGGTGATTTACTCACTACAGTATTCTTAAATTGTGACTTGTTCTTGTAGCCACTATGTTTATGTTATGAGTTCCAAAGAGTTTCTGTATAATGGTAAGCCCAGAGTCTTGAAAGTGGGGCAATTCAGTGATGGTAACACCATTGAATGTCAAAAGGACAATGGTTAAATTGTGTCTTACTAGTGATGATCATTGTCTAGCATTTGTGTGGCACGAACATTACTTGTCACTCGTCAGCCCAAGCCTGGATATTGTCCAGATCTTGTTGCATTTGGACATGGACTATTTTAGTATCTGAGGAGTCTTGTGCAATCATCAGTGAGCATCCCCATTTCTGACCTTAGATGGAGGGAAGGTCATTGATGAAGCAACTGAAGATGGTTGGATCAAGGTCGCTACCCTGAGGAACTCCTGCAGAGATTCCCTGAAGCTGAAATAACAGATCTCCAACCATCTTGTTATGTGCCAGGTATTACTCCAATCAATGTCAAGAGTGTGATGCTGGAAAAGCACAGCAGAAGCAGGAGAATCGATGCTTCAGTCATAAGCCCTTCATCAGGAATCACTCCAACCAATGGAGAGTTTTCCATTTTACTCCCACTGACTCCAGTTTGGCTGAGGCTCCTTGGTGCCACACTTGATCAATTGTGGGCTCAATTCCAACTGAAGTCACTCTCACCTCACTTCACCTCTAGAATTCAGCTCGTTTGTCCGTATTTGAACCAAGGTTAATAGCTGAGTGGCCCTGGCGGAACCCAAACTGGGCGTCACTGAGCAGATTATTGCTGAGCAGTTGCTGCTTGATAGCACTATTGATGACACTTTCCATCACTGTACTAATGATCAAGAGTAGACTGATGGGGCGGTAATTGGCTGGCTTGGATTTGTCTGTCCAGGGCATACTTGGGCGATGTTCCACATTGTCAGGTAGATGCCAGTTTTGTAATTGTACAGGAAGAGCTTTGCAAGGAGAGCGGCAAGTTCTGGAGCACAAGCCTTCGGTACTATTGCTGGATTGTTGCCAGGGCCTTTGCCGTATCCAGTGCCTTCAACCATTTCTTGATTTCATGTGGGGCGATTTCTTTCTGTAAGCTTTTGTAATTACTTCCTTTACCTCAGTCATTTGCAACTTTCACTACTGAGATAATATACTCCACTTTTGTTCTTCTTGCCAAAGTGGACAACTTTACATTTCCAACATTATACTCCATTTGTCAGATCGTTGTTCATTTTCTGAAAATATCTATATTGATTAGTGACCTCCTTGTCTCTCCTTCGAAGCTTAATTTTCTAGCTATCTTGAACCATCGACAAATTTAGAACCATATCTTGATTCTCTTCATAGTAAAGAGTTGACCTTAGAGAGCGGAAAGTTCTGGAGCACAAGCCTTCGGTACTATTGCTGAATTGTTGCCAGGGCCTTTGCCGTATCCAGTGCCTTCAACCATTTCTTGATTTCATGTGGGGTGATTTCTTTCTGTAAGCTTTTGTAATTACTTCCTTTACCTCAGTCATTTGCAACTTTCACTATTGAGATAATATACTCCACTTTTGTTCTTCTTGCCAAAGTGGACAACTTTACATTTCCAACATTATACTCCATTTGTCAGATCGTTGTTCATTTTCTGAAAATATCTATATTGATTAGTGACCTCCTTGTCTCTCCTTCGAAGCTTAATTTTCTAGCTATCTTGAACCATCGACAAATTTAGAACCATATCTTGATTCTCTTCATAGTAAAGAGTTGACCTTATCCTATGGAAAATCAATCCTTGTGATTTGAAAGCTAGAAAATGACACTTTGATGCCTACTCGTCATGTCCTGCTTGCTAGCCAATCATCTATCCAATGCCAACATTTTGCCAAGTACACTGTGGGCTTTGCATCCTCATGGTAGCCTTTGATGTGCCGCCTTATCAAATGTCTTCTGAAAGTCTAGGTACACTATGTTCACTGGTTATCATTTGTCCACAATACTTGTTATTTCTTCAAAGGCCTTCAGTAAATTAGTTAAACATGAGTTCCCTTTCATAAAACCAAAATATAACTTCTACAACTGCTTGAAGAAGGAAGCCACCAAAATGCAAATGAGACTCCAATCTGGTCCAGAGATCCCGCACTTTTTTGAAAATCAAGCAAGAGCAATTGCTTTCCATATGCCCCAATACACGAGAGAGATCCAATAATCATCCAACTGAAAAATAGACAAAGAATGCTGTGTACGAAAGCAGTTGCTGTATATTAAATACATTGATTGCCGTTGAGGATTTTCACAGTTACATTAACCCAAAGACTTCAAAAATGACCATGAGTAATTGCATACTCTCTATCACCACTGTAATCTTGGAAGCAATGTTGTGCTTATTTTACCAAACGGTAGTCAACATTCAATTCATGATCCTATCATTAGATTTGAATTTATTTCTAAATAAGATAGAACAAGGACTGTCTAACTCTGTTTTAATGGCATCAGATACCATTCGCTAAAGATGAAAATAGAGGTATTAATCAAGGCAAGCTCCTCAAATTCAACACTGTGGAGTGGGAGGGCATATATAATGTATTACAAAACTATCAAAATCCCTTTATATGCATATGAGGCATTTACAGTTCTACAAGAAATGTAAGGTAGACAAAAGCAAGTTTGACTCCTATGTACAGCTACTCATTCATTTTCAATAAACAAGTTCTCACTTAAACTATATTTAGTTATTTGTGGGATGTAGGCCTGCTGGCATCAGAACCTATTCTAATTTCCATTTTGTCCATGATATAATGATAACAATGATTCCCTTTATAAACTTCTGTAATTTGTGTATTAAGATAATCCTGCCATACATTTTAGAAAAGCATTTCAGGTGTCTGACCTAATGGCAATGAAAGAATTGCTGACATACCTGCTGTATAATAGCATAACAGTGGGTGGCATGGTGGCACAGTGGTTAATGCTGCTGCTTCACAGCTCTCCAGGGACCTGGGTTCAATTCCCACATTGGGCAACTGTCTGTGTGGAGTTTACACATTCTCCCCGTGTCTGCATGGATTTCCTCCAGGTGCTCTGATTTCCTCCCACAGTCCAAAGATGTGCAGGTTAGGTGAATTGGCCATGCTAAGTTGCCCGTAGTGCAGGGGTAAAATGTAGGGGAATGGGTCTGGGTGGGTTGCTTTTCGGAGGTTCAGTGAGGACTTGTTGGGCGGAAGGGCCTGTTTCCACACTGTAGGGAATCTAATCCAATATGTAAACTATGATGATATGGGTGATAATGTGACTCTGACAGCAGTAGGAGAGATTGAGAGAAAATGTAAGATTAGAATAAGCATACAAAAAGCAAGGTCTCAGGCACTACACTGGAGACTTGTATTTTTAACTTGAAATGCACGTTGATGTAATGTAAACAAAGGACTGTTACTGTTCATCAAGAGTGGAACAGCCTTACTTAAGGATAAGAAGTCAAAAACCTCAGGAAAAGTGTGTATGAAGCCATCCTTGGCACAGATATGAAGGAAAAATACCTAACGTTTTTTTAATAGCAATATGATCTTAAAGCTTAGAATATCTCCAACAGTCATAACCTAGCTCTTTGAGCTCGGTATGACTCAAACTGTGAAGAGCTTTCCCCTGATTTGCATTGAGTTCAGTTTTCCTTGCATTCCTTGATGCCACACTCAGTCAAGTGCTGTCTCAATGTCAAGGGCAGTTACTCTTTATCTCACCTTTTAAGTTCAGCTGTGTTGACATGTTTAAACAATATTTGTGATGAGGACAAATGCTCCATGGCTCAGAGTGTCAGTAAATAGTTTATTGCTCAGTAAGTGTTTTATTGGTTAATTTGGCTTTGGAGAGATTAGGTGAATGATTGGTTTGATGGCATCATGTTCAGAAATATCCTAACTAAAGTCCTCCCAGCAAGGAGATCCCATGGATTTTGCTGAAATCTGACTTACCCTCCATTGCTTTTTTTCCAGTTGTGGGTGCAAGTTTCACCCAAATTCTTATCATTTGTGTGGGGGAAAGAAAAAGTTTCTGCTGAATTCTGTAAGAGATAATGTATTCGATTCCACCCTCAGTTACATCTGTGTGCGTTTATTCTAGGTGCTCAGGTTTCTCCCACAATCCAAAGGTCTGCAGGTTGGGTGGATTGGCCGTGCAAAATCATCCATTGTGCCCAGGAATGTGTCATGGGAAATGCAGGGTTGCAGGGATAGGGCAAGGGGAGTGGATCTGGTTGCGATGGTAGTGTGGACTTGACATGCTGAATGGCCTGTTTCAGCACTGTAGAGATTCTATGATTCTATTCTATGATATGTTTAGTTTTTTTGGAACCATACGCTGAAGTGGGTGTTGGGCTGCTCAGAAATAAACAGGAAAAGCTTGCAAACTGAAAATCAAATGTTAAGTATTGTTGAGCCATGCAATACGATGTTGGTTATTAGAAGCAAAATGAGTAAGAATTCGAGACTGAAATTCCCAAGTTAAGAAAATTCTATTAGATAATAGATCTCCAATCAATCAAATTGCAGAGGGTTAATAATTTACTCTGCAGGCACACCATTTCTCTCTTTCTGTCTCTCTCTCTCTCTCTCTCTGTCTTTCACCATGTTGGGGACAAGAAAGAAAAACCAGGAAATCTTAAAGGAAAGAATTCATGCAAGATGTAAATGCACCTAATCAACCATAGAATTGAAGGTGATCACATTGAGAAGAGAAAAGCATTCCGTCATTGCAAAAATCAAATGAACTATGAGGGGTAAATAGCTTTCCACCTTATGGCCTGGATATTTAGATCATAAAATCTCTGCTGAAAAATGTGTTGCTGGAAAAGTGCAGCAGGTCAGGCAGCATTCAAGGAGCAGGAGAATCGACGTTTCGGGCATAAGCCCTTCTTCTTCTGAAACGTCGATTCTCCTGCTCCTTGGATGCTGCCTGACCTGCTGCGCTTTTCCAGCAACACACTTTTCAGCTCTGATCTCCAGCATCTGCAGTCCTCACTTTCTCCATCATAAAATCTCTATAGTGTAGAAGCAGGCTATTTAGCCCATCAAGTCCACACTGACCCTCTGAAGAGCACCTCACCCTGACCCATCCCCCTACCCTTTCCCATGGCTAATTCTCCGAGCTTGCACACCCCCTGGAGACTGTGGACAATTTAGCATGGCCAATCCACCTTACCTGCACATCTTTAGACTGTGGGAGGAAACCCACGCAGACATGGGAAGAATGTGCAGACTCCACACAGACAGTCACTCAAGGGTGGAATCAAACCTGGGTCCCTAGCGCTGTGAGGCAGCAGGGTTAACCACTGAGCCACCAGACTGCCCTTGATCTTTGGAGTATTGAATGCCTGACTGAGATTATTTTTCCATGTATACACTTGTCTTTTGTATATCTAGCAGATGCAAGAAACTGAAGAGGAGGTCTGATACAGGTTTTCAAAACCATGAGCAGATTAGATAGAGTCGATGGGGAGAAACTGTTCCCACTCATGAAAGGACGAAGAGCAAGAGTGCATAAATTTAAGTTGATCTGCAAAAGAATCAAGAGTGAAGTGAAAAAAAGCTTTTTACACTCAGCCAATGGTTATGCTGTGGAATGCACTATCTGGAAGGATGGTTGAATCAATAGGTTCAAATGAGGCATTCAAGAGTTCATCGGATGATAACTTGGATAAAAATACCATGCAAAGATATGGAAGAAATAAAAGAGTTTGACATTAGGTAATGATACTCATTTACCGAGCTGTTTCAGGCACGTTGTTCTCAATAGTCTCCTTCTGCATTGTAAAACTGGTGTGATTCTGCAATTCTTTAATTTTTCCCAATTAAATCATAACCATTCTCTGTTGGATTCTTGGTAACTAATAGTAATGGCCTCTTTCTTCTACGTGTAAGCCTCCTCTCTGAACATATTCGATCAAAACATTTTGTAATCTTAAAAAAACTCTAAGAAGTGACCCTTTATTCAAAAGAAATGAAATACTGTCTGTCAGTCCTTTCCTGATTGGTATATTTTGCATTTCTGCTATCATCCTTGCAAATCTTCTTTGCAGCCTATCCAATGCCTTTTCATCTTTTTTGAAATCTGACAACCAGAACTGTATGCAGTGCTCTTAAGTATCATTTAAGCATGGACTAATTCAGGTTGAGCACAACTTCCCCATTTTTCAATTCTAACCCTCCAGTAATAAAGCAAAATGCTTTGTTTATTTTCTTCAAGCCTGTCTTACCTTTCAAACCAGTGGTGCAACATTTGTTTTATCCCTAAGATCCCTTCATTCTTCCTACTAAGTAACAAATATCTTACTCATCTTTCCAACTAAAAGGGGGTCAACCATGTGTAGAACCACAGGAGATGTGTGGAATCCTAAAGAAATACTTCACGTCAGTATTTACAATGGAGAAAGACATGGGAGTATGGAACTGGGGGAAATACTGTAAATGGTGATGTCTTGAAAACAGGTCACATTACAGAAGAACAGGTGTTGGAGATCTTAAAATGCATAAATGTAGATAAATCCCAGGGACCACATCAAGTGTATCCCAGGACACTGTGGGAAGCTAGGGATGAAATTGTGGGGCCCCTCGCAGGACTGAGGTGGCAAAAGACTAGAAAGTGGTAAATATTCTACCTGACTTCAGTGGTGGGTATGTTGTTGGAAGGAAATCTGAGAGACAGGATCTGCATGCATCTGAAAAGGCAAGGACTGATTTGGGACAGTCAGCATGGTTTTGTGCATGGGTAATCATATCTCACAAACTTGATTGAGTTTTTTGAAGCAGTGACCAAAATCCTAGATGAGCAGGAGGACTGGTAGACATTGTCTACATTGACTTTGGGAAGGCCTTTGACAAGGTAGTTGCTTAGTTAGATTAGATTACATGGGATCCAAGGAGAGCTAGCCAATTGGTTACTAAATTAGCTTGACCGTAGGAGACAGAGGGTAATGTTACAAGGTAATTGTTCAGACTGAAAGTCTGTGATAAGTATTATGCCGCAAGGATCAGTGCTGACTCCACTGTTGCTTACATTTATATAAAGGATTTGGGTGCTAATACAGGAGGCATGGTTAGTAGGTTTGCAGGTGACACCAAAATTGGTGGTTTAGTGGACAATGAAGAAGGTTATTGCTGAGAACAGTGGAATTCTGATCAACTGGAGTGAGCTGAGCAGAGGCGTGTTGGATGGAGTTTAATTTTGATAAATGTGAAGTGTTACATCTTGATAAGACAAATCAAGGCAGGACTTACACAGTTAATGTTGGGGCCCTAGGGAGTGTTGGTAAACAGAGAGACCTAGGGGTGTAGGTACATAGTTCCTTGAAAGTGGCATCACAGGTAGACAGGGTGGTGATGCAGGCATTTGACCTTTTTAATCAGAGCATTCAGCACAGGAGCTGGGACTTCATGTTATGGCTGGACAAGGCATTATTGAGGCCACATTTGGACTAATGCGTACAATTCCAGATGTCCTGCTATTGGAAGGATGTTATTAAACTGCAAAGGGTGCAAAAAAGATATACAAATATGTTGCTGAGAGGATTTGAGTCATAAAGAGAGGCTGGATATCTGTGACTGAATAGGGTGGACGTATAGAAGATGTTTCCATTGGTAGAGAGGCCAGGAACCAAGGGCACAACCTCAGTTTTCAGGGACAACCCTGTAGGACTGAGATGAGAAGGAATTAGTCAGTCAGAAGGTGGTTAATTTGTGGAGCTCAATGTTCAAAGGGCTGTGGAGGCCAAGTTATTGAGTGTATTTAACAGAAACAGATAGGTTCTTGATTGGTAAGGGATGAAGGATTACAGGAGAAGACAAAAGAGCGGGTTGAGAAATTATTCGGCTATGATCAAATGGCAGAGCCGATGTGATGGGCTGAATGGCTTAATTCTACTCCTATATCTTATCATCTCATTGTTTTATAATCCTTTCACTCAACTCTCGATGATTTCTGTTTTGTAGCTAAACATCATTCCATTCTGCTACTGGTCTCTGACAACACATCTTCTGACCGTACTTATTTATGCTTCAGGGAATGTTTTATCAAAGGATTTTGGAAAACCAGATACATCACATCTACTGTAACACCACTGTCTACCCTCTACCATGTCCTCAAAAAAGCAGAAATTTGATTAAGCAAGACTTTTTTTTTCCTTCTAGGTTTCACATTAGTTATTTTTTACTTGTTTGTCAATATTCTGCTCTCCTTTGATAAGGATTACGTTACATTTCCTATTTCTGGTCTAAACTGACTGAACATTAATTCTCGAGGAATTTGTTATTCAAACACCCTCCCTTTCTTAAATAAAAGTATTACATGACTACTTCTCTGGATTTACATTTTTTATTGTGAATTATTAAGCATGCATTGTAATGAGAGATGGTTAGCTCAGTCGGTGGGGCAGCTAGTTCATAGTGCAGAGTGAAGCCAGCAACATGGGTTCAACTCCTGTATTGGCTGAAGTTACCATGCAAATTTCTCTTTCTCAGCCCTCATCTGATGGGTGGTGGCCATTATGTTAACCACCTTTCTCTAATGAGAGAATAGTTTCTGCGAAAGTGGCAACTTTATCTTTTGTGGTAATGTTTCTGCTAATTCTACCCTAAATACGTCTGAAATACATAGGTGTAATCCATCCATGCAAGAGGCTTCATCCTTTTTGAGTTTGATAAGAAAATTCAAGACACTGCACTCCAGCACAAACTCTGACTGGGTGGTCCAGCATATCCCCCATTCATCCATCAAGCCAGAGCATCAATCTTGGTATAATGCAGAGTTCAGGAGGACAAGTCAGGTGTGGCACCAGGCACATCAGGTGTCAACCTGGTGAAGCTACCAAACAAGACTACTTGCTAGCCAAACAGCATAAGCAGCAAGTGATAAATAGTGCTAAGCGATCCCTCACCCAACAGATCAGATCTAAGCTTAGCAGTCCTACCATATCCAACAACTCACTGGAGGAGGAGAAGGCTCCACAATAGATTAGATTAGATTACATTAGATTACATTACAGTGTGGAAACAGGCCCTTCGGCCCAACAAGTCCACACCGACCCGCCGAAGCGAAACCCACCCATACCCCTATATTTACCCCTTACCTAACACTACGGACAATTTAGCATGGCCAATTCACCTGACCCTGCACATCTTTTGGACTGTGGGAGGAAACCGGAGCACCCGGAGGAAACCCACGCAGACACGGGGAGAACGTGCAAACTCCACACAGTCAGTCGCCTGAGGCGGGAATCGAACCCGGGTCTCAGGCGCTGTGAGGCAGCAGTGCTAACCACTGTGCCACCGTGCCGCCCACAATACTCCAAGCCTCAATGATGGAAGAGCCCAAAACATCAGTGTAAAAGAAAAGCTTACAAGATTTACAGCAATCTTCAGCCAGATTGACCAAATGGATGATGGCCTTCTTCAATAGTCACCAGCATCACAGATACCAGTCTTCAGCCAATTCAATTCACTGTACATGATATCAAGAAACATTTGGAAACACTAGATACTGCAAAGGCTATGGGCCCTGACAATTCCAGCAATAGTACTGAAGACTTAGAGTCCTAGCATCATGGAGTTATACAGCACTGAAATAGATCCTTTGGTTCAACTCATCCATGCTGGTCAGATATCCTAAATGAATCCCATTTGCCAACACTTGGCACATATCCCTCTAAACCCTTCCTATTCATATACCCAGCCAGATGCCTTTTAAATATTGTAATTGTACCAGCAACCACCACTTCCTCTGGCAGCTCATTCCATACACGCACCACCCTCCGCGTGAAAGAATTGCCCCTTAGGTCCCTTTTAAATCTTTCCCATCTTCCTAAACCTATGCTCTCTGGTTCTGGACTCCTCAAACCCAGGGAAAAATCTTGTCTATTTATCCATGCCCCTCATGATTTTATAAACCTCTATAAAGTCATCCCTCAACCTCTAATGGGAAAACAGCCCCAGCCAATTCAGCCTCTCCCTATAACTCAAACCCGTAAACCTGGAAACATCTTTGTAAATCTTTCTGAATCCTTTCAAGTTTCACAACAGCCTTCCGATAAGAGGAAGACCATAACTGCACACAATATTCCAAAAATAGTGTAAGCAATGTCCTGTACAGCCGTAATATAACGTCCCAACCCCAATACTGAATACTCTGACCAATAAAGGGAAGCATACCAAATGCCTTCTTCATGATCCTATTGAACTGTGACTCCACTTTCAAGGAGATGTGACCTTGCACTCCAAGGTCCCTTTGTTCAGCAACACTCCTTAGGAACTTACCGTTAACTGTATAAGCCCTGCTCTGATTCTCCTTTCCAAAATACAGCACCTCACATTAGAACATAGAACATAGAAAAGTACAGCACAGAACAGGCACTTTGGCCCATGATGTTGTGCTGAGGATTATTTTTAACCTACATATCCCTGAATTCACTGCTGTCCATGTGCACATCCAACAGTCGCTTATATGTCCCTAATGACTCTGCTTCCATCACCACCTCTGGTAAAGCATTCCATGCATTCACAACTCTCTGCGTAACGAACCTACCTCTGACGTCTCCTCTATACCTTCCTCCTAATATCTTAAAACTATAAACCCTTGTACCAGTCAATACTGCCCTGGGGAAAAGTCTCTGGCTATTCACTTTATCCATGCCTTTCATTATCTTGTATACCTCGATCAGGTCACCTCTCTTCCTGCTTCTCTCCAGGGAGAAAAGTCCAAGTTTAGTCAACCTCTCTTCGTAAGATAAGCCCTCCAGTCCAGGCAGCATCCTGGTAAACTTCCTTTGCACGGTCTCCAAAGCCTCCATAACTTTCCTATAATAAGGAGACCAGAACTGGACACAATATTCCAAGTGTGGTCTTACCAGTATCTTGTACAGCTGCAGCAAAACCTCATGTCTCTTAAACTCTATCCCCCTGTTAATGAAATCCAAAACACCATATGCTTTCTAAACAATCCTATCCACTTGGGTGGCAACTTTTAGGGATCTATGCACTTGAACACCAAGATCCCTCTGTTCCTCCACACTGCCGAGCATCCTGTTTTTAGTCCTATCTGCAGCGTTCAAGTTTGACCTTCCAAAATGCATCACTTCGCATTTATCCAGGTTGAACTCCATCTGCCATTTCTCAGTCCAGCTCTGCATCCTGTCTATGTCATGCTGCAGCCTGCAATAGCCCTCGATACTATCTACGGCACCTCCAACTTTTGTGTCATCGGCAAATTTACTACCCATCCCTCAACCTCATCATCCAAGTCATATATAAAAACTACAAAGAGCAGAGGCCCAAGAACAGACCCCTGCAGGACAGTACTCACCACTGACCTTTAGGCAGAATACTCTCCATCTACAACCACTCTCTGACTTCTGTCAGCCTACCAATTCTGAATCCAGATAGCCAAATCCCCCTGTATCTCCTGACTTTATGAATAAGCCTACCAAGGGGAACCTTATCAAATGCCTTGCTGAAGTCCATATTAACCACATCCACTGCTTGACCTTTCTTGACCTGTCCCATCACCGCTTCAAAGAACATTTATTGAAATTAAACCCCATTTGCCACTCCTTAACCCATTGGCCCATCTGATCAAGATCCCATTGTACTCTGGGATAACCTTCTTTGCTGTCCACCACACCTCCAATTTTGGTGTCATCTGCAAACTTACTAACTATACCTCCTATGTTCACAATCTAAGTCATTTATATAAGTAACGAAAAGTAGAGGACCCAGCACCGATACTTGTGGCACTCCACTGGTCATAGGCCTCCAGTCCGAAAACAAACCCTCCATCACCACCCTTTGTCTTCTACCTTTGAGCTAATTCTATATCCAAATCATTAGTTCTCTCTGTATTCCTTGTGATCTAACCTTACTAACAGGTCTACCATGAGGAAATTTGTCAAACGCCTTACTGAAGTCCAGGTAGATCACGTCTACCAATCTGCCCTCATCAATACTCTTTGTTACTTCTTTGAAAAATTCAATCAATTTAGTTAGACATGATTTCCCACGCACAAAGACATGTTGGCTATCCCTAATCAGTCATTGCCTATACAAATACATGTAAATCCTGTCCCTTAGGATTCCCTACAGCAATATGCCCACCGTCGATGTCAGGCCCACCAGTCTATGGTTCCCTGGCTATTCCTTACCACGTTTCTTAAATTGTGGCTCCATGTTTGCCAACCTCTAGTATTCCGGCACCCACCTGTTATTATCGATGATCCAAATATCTCAGTAAGAGGCCCAGCAATTACTTGTCTAGCTTTCCACAGAGTTTTAGGGTACGCCTGATCAGATCCTGGGATTTATCCACCTTTATGCATTTTATGTCATCCCACACCTCCTCATCCCTAATATGAATATTTTTCAAGATGTCACCATCTATTTTCCCACAAAATATCCATTTAGTACATCCCCCATCTCCTGCGGTTCCACACATATGCTGTCATGTTGATCTTTGAGGGGTCGTACTCACTCCCTAGTTTTGTTGTCCAGAATTTGCTGCTCCCCTAGACAAGCTCTTCTAGTCCAGTTACAACACTGGCATCTATCTGACAATGTGGAAAATTACCCAGGTATGTCCTGTGCATTAAACATAAGTGTACTCTTGATCATCAATAAAGTGATGGAAGAGGTCATCAATAGTGCTATCAAGCAGCAACAGCTCAGCAATAACCTGCCCAGTGGTACACAGTCTGGGTTCTAAAAGGGCCACATAGCTCCTGATGTCATTACAGCCTTGGTTTAAACATGGACAAAAGAAATGAATTCCAGAGGTGAGGTGAGAGGGTCAGCCCATGGCATCAAGGCTGCATTTGATGGAGTGTGACATCTAGGAGCCTGAGCAAAGCTTGAATCAGTGGGTATCGGGGCAAACACCCCTAGTTGGACTCAGACCTGCCACATAAAGCAGATGGTCATGGTTAGAGTGAGAGAGTCATACAGTTCTACAGCACAGAGATAGTCCCTTTGGCCCAAACTGATCCATGCCGACCAAAATGTCCATCCACGCTAACCCTATTTCTCTGCACTTGGCCCATGTCCTTCTAAACACCTCCTATCCATGTATTTGTCCAAATGCTTTTTAAATGCTGTTAATGTACCTGCCTCAAACACTTCTGTTAGCAGCTCATTCTATGTATGCACCACCGTCTGTGTAAAAATGTTGGCCCTCAGGTTCCCTTTTATTCTTTTCCCGCTAACCTTAAACTGATACTCTCTAGTCTTTGATTCCCCAATCCTGGGCAAAAGACTGAGTGCCTTCACCCTATCTATGCCTCTCATGATCTAATAAACTTCTATAACATTCCTCCCTCAATCTCCTATGCTCTAAAGAAAAATGCCCTAGCACGTCCATTGAGTGCTAACATCATCCTTGTAAATGTCTTCTTCACTCTTTCCAGTTTAATAACATCCTTCATATAGCAAGATGACCAAAACTGAACATAATACTCTAATTGCAGCCTCAACAACATTCTTTACAATTGCAAAATAACTTTCCAACTTCTATACTCAATGCCCTGACTAATGAAGGCCAGTGTGCCAAAATCGTTCTTCACTGCCGTAGCTACCTGTGACTCTACTTTAAGAGAACTGTGCACCTGAACTCCAAGATCCCTCTGTTCCACTACACTCCTTCAGTCTCTAACATTCACCATGAAACTCTTACCTTGATTTGACTTTCCAAAATGCAAGACTTCACACTTATCTATATTAACCTCCAAATGCCATTTCTCGGCCCACTTTCCCAGCAGATCAAAGTCCTGCTGCAATTTCTAATAACCTGCCTCACTGTCCATGTTACTGCCTATTTTAGTATCATCTGGAAACTTACGAATCATACCTTGTACAGTCAAAAATGAGGAGAGCCAGAAGGAGGCACCATAAAGGCTTGGCAGGAAGGATTATGGAGAACCCAAAGGCATTTTTCTCATACATGAGGAATAAGACAATGATCAGGCAGAAGGTAGGGCCAGTCAGGAATAGTATTGGGAACTTGTGTGTGACTGAGCAGATAGGGAAAGCCCTAAATGAGTTTTTTTGCTTTGGTTTTCACTAAAGAAAGGGATCTTGTTGTGAATGAGAACTTTGAGGAGCTGGGAAACAGGCTTGTACAGATTGAGATTGAGAAAGTTGATGTGCTGGAAACTTTGGCAAACGTTAAGGTTGATAAGTCACCAGAGCCAGACCAGATTTATCCTAGGTTGCTCCAGGAAGCGAGAAAGAAGGTTGCTGAGCCGTTGGCAAAGAGCTTTGCTTCCTCACTGTCCATGGGGGTTGTACCGGAGGATTGGAGGGAGGTGACTGTTGTTCCTCTTTTCAAGATGGGGCATAGGAAAATCCGTGGTAATTACAGACCAGTCAGTCTTACGTCTGTGGTCAGCAATGTTTTGCTAAGAATTCTGAGGCATAGGATTTATGACTATCTGGAAAAGCATAACGTGATTAAAGGCAGTCAACATGGCTTTGGGAGGAGCAGGTCACGCCTCACCAATTTTATTGAGTTCTTTGAGGAGGTGACGAGACAGATTGATGAAGGTCGAGCTGTGAATGTGGTGTACATGGACTTTAGCAAGGCATTTGATAAGGTTCCCCTTGGTAAGCTTATTCATAAAGTCAGAAGGTATGGGATACAGGGGGATTTGGCTATCTGGATTCAGAATTGGTAGGCTGACAGAAGGCAGAGAGTGGTTGTAGACAGAGAGTATTCTGCCTAAAGGTCAGTGGTGAATAGTGTCCTGCAGGGGTCTGTTCCTGGGCCTCTGCTCTTTGTAGTTTTTATATATGACTTGGATGATGCGGTTGAGGGGTGGTTAGTAAATTTGGTTGGAGGTGCCGCTGATAGTATTGCAGGCTGCAGCGTGACATAGACAGGATGCAGAGCTGGACTGAGAAATGGTAGATGGAGTTCAACCTGGATAAATACGAAGTGATGCATTTTGGAAGGTCAAACTTGAACGCTGCATATAGGATTAAAAGCAGGATGCTCGGCAGTGTGGAGGAACAGAGGGATCTTGGTGTTCAAGTGCATAGATCCCTCAAAGTTGCCACCCAAGTGGATAGGATTGTTAAGAAAGCATATGGTGTTTTGGATTTCATTGACAGAGGATAGAGTTTAAGAGACATGAGATTTTGCTGCAGCTCTACAAGATGCTGGTAAGACCACACTTGGAATATTGTGTCCAGTTCTGGTCGCCTTATTATAGGAAAGTTATGGAGGCTTTGGAGACCGTGCAAAGGAGGTTTACCAGGATGCTGCCTGGACTGGATGGTTCTCTTACAAGGTGAGGTTGACTGAGCATGGACATTTCTCTCTGGAAAGAAGGAGGTAGAGAGGTGACCTGATCATGGTGTACAAGGTAATGAGAGGCATGGATAGCTAGAGACCTTTCCCCAGGACAGGGTTGACTGCCACAAGGGGTCATAGTTTTAAGGTGTTAGGAGGAAAGTATAGAGGAGATGTCAGAGGTAGGTTCTTTATGCAGAGAGTTGTGAATGCATGGAATGCGTTGTTAGCGGTAGTGGTGGAAACAGAACTATTAGGGACATTTACGCGACTGCTTAACATGCATATGGACAGTAGTGAATTCAGGGGAAGTGTTGTTTCGGTTATTTTATTTTAAATTAGGATTAATCCTTGGCATAACATCATGGGCTGAAGGACCAGTACGGTGCTATACTTTTCTATGCTCTATGTTCTATTCTCATCCAAATCATTGAAAGAGATAACAACGAGTGTTGGTCCCAGCACTGAACCTGAGGCACTCCATCAGTCACAGGCTTCCAGTCTGACAAATATCCTTCAACTATTACCCTCCGTTTCCTACCATGCCAGTTGTGTATCCAGCTCCCCCTGTTTTCCATACAATCTAATGTTCCAGAGCAGCCTACCATGTGGAAGCTTATCAAAGGCCTTACTGAAATCCATATAGACTATATCCACCACCCTGCCCTCATCAACCTTCCTGGTCACTTCATCAAAGAACTCTAACAAATATGTTAGGTCTGATGTCCCATGCACAAAGCCATGTTAACTACTCATAATCAAACCCTGTCTTTCCAAATGCAGGTATATCTTGTCTCTCAGAAGCTTCTCAAATAACTTATCCACCACAAATGTTAGGCTTACTTGTGTATAATTCATAGGCTTTTCTTTGCAGCCCTTTTTTGAAGGCAGTCATCTCAGCTCCAGGACATCTTTGCAGGAGTCAACCTGTACCACTGCTTCAGGGGCTTATGCCCGAAATGTCGATTCTCCTGTTCCCTGGATGCTGCCTGACCTGCTGCGCTTTTCCAGCAACACATTTTCACCACTGCTTCACCAATGACTCTATCCATCATAAGTTTAGAAGTGGGAATATTTGTTGATGATTACATAGGGTTTAACACCATTCATGACTCCTCAGATATTGAAGCAGTCCCTGTTAAGATACAACAAGAAGGTGGCAAGTTTTGAGAAGATTTGTAGCTCAGGTTGAGGTTCTGGATGTAGGTTTGCTCACTGAGCTGGAAGGTTTGTTTTCAGATGTTTCATCACCATACTAGGTAACATCTTCAGTGAGCCTCCAGATGAAGCACTAGTGCTACAGCCTGCTTTCTATTTATATGTTTGGGTTTCCTTGAGTCGTTGATGTCATTTCCTGTGGTGACATCATTTCTAATGGTGATGTCATTTCTTGTTCTTTTTCTCAGGGGTAGTAAATGGAATCCAAGTCAATGTGTTTGTTGATAGAGTTCTGGTTGGAATGCCATGCTTCTAGGAATTCTCATGCTTGTCTCTTTTTGGCTTGTCTTAGGATGGATGTGTTGTCCCAGTTAAAGTGGTGTCCTTCCTCATCCGTATGTAAGGATACTAGTGAGAGACGGTCATGTCGTTTTGTGGCTAGTTGATGTTCATGTATCCTGGTGGCTAGTTTTCTGACTGTCCAATGTAGAAAAATCACCAGCGCTTTACTGGAAGCTCACTGATGATGAGTATAGTGACAAATCGTCTGGAAATGAACCTTCCAGCTCAGCAACCATGACTTGGAAATATATCACCGTTCCTTCACTGTCACAGGGCCAAAATCCTGGAATTCCCTCCTTAATGTCTGTGGGTCAACTCGCAGGATGTGGACTGCAGCAACTCACTTCTTAAGGGCAACTAGGAACAGGCAATAAATGCTGGCCACCCAGCAATGCCCATTTCCCACAAGTGAATTTTTAAGCATCAGTCTTTTTTTCAAATCATTTCATTACTCAATATCAAGTTGACCAATTCTATTTTTCTGGTAAATACTGAAGGGCATGTAATTATTTAATATTTCTGTCATCTCTCTATCATTACCTATGGCATTATCCTGTCTATTCATTTATGTTCCTATTCCCATTGCAGAATTCCTATGCATTATTAATGTGCCTGTAAAATGTTTTACTATTTTGTTTTATGCTCCTTGATAATTTAATTTCATACTTTCTCTTTGCCATACTAATTGTTTTTAGATCTCTCTCATACAATTTAATTTTGTTCACTTTCATCAAGCACTCCTCTGCTGTCTATACATTATGTCAAGACTATAATATTTCCACTTGTGTTGAAATTTAAAAAATGGTGGATTAGATCCAATTTCATGTTTCCTGCCCCAATTACTGATTCTGATAATTTTCAGCAATCCTTAATTTCCTTTCTGGAACACTGTTGCTCTGTTGGGAAAAGTGTACTCTTCCTTATAGCATCCTGGATCAGTCAATTATTTTTGAATGAGAAGAGATAGTCCTTTTTTGTATGGTGTGTTGGATGCTTAGACCAGGCAATTTCTTCTTCCTGACCATATCCTGGATCCATGAACACTGGTCAGGCTGTCATGGAGTCAAAGCAGCTTAACCTCTGGAGCTGTTGATCAGACTACATTTCTTAACTTCTTTTCATGTTCATTGCAGCCACGCCTGATGGAGCATCAAGTGAAAGGTGGCAATCCTCAGTGCGAGAAATAGGAACACTTTTTCACACCCCCTTGCCTTCCTTTTCTGGTCTTTTCGTTGCTTTATTTTCATAAAGTAATGCCATTTCCCTTCAGAACTTCTAATTTTATGTTGTGGACTATTCAGTTGCCCTTCACAGACCCTCTTCCACAAAGGCGTCAGTATATTCTTTATTTTCCGTGCCTCCATTCTTGCCTCAGTGATCTCTACCAGCTTCTGAATGAAGTTTTGCCTTTGGAGAACTGTCCTTTCCACAGCTGTTGTAGTGTCTCTTTAATGGTGTCTCTTTGAGATCTTAACTGACTGTTTGCAATTTCTTAAAGTAGCAATGCTCTTAAATTGGCCAATTATTTTTGCTCAAAGCTTTTTCTTTTCTTCTATGTCTTCTGGATTTTTGTCCTTGAGCAAAGGGGGTCAGATCCAGACCATGCAACCATAAAATAATCTCTCAGGTGGTCATTCCTGATATTTTGTGATATTTGGCATCTCTACCAGTATCTGGCACCAGGCAGAGGTTTTTGACATGATTTGTTGCCCCCAGTTTACCTTTTGGTTTCATTGTCTTGGCCTATCTGGTGATGATTGGAGAGAAAGCGCCACTGCAGAGCATCACCATAATAGCATTTCTTTTCTGCTAACCTAATGGGACATGTTTCAATGTACCTTCCTGACTGATGGGACTTAACCTGGACATTCTGACCCAGAGATTGAGACACTAACCCACCAAAGTATTGTTTCTGAATAACAAAAAAAATTTGCATGGTAACAATAAGTACAATCACTTTTATTCACACATAATTACTCAGACCAGAGGGAGCTGTTACAGATACAGCCACTCCCTTCAAAAGCTGGAGAAGAAATCCCTGACTGTACTAACGGATTCTATGTGACCTTAGCAGAATGGGTAGAACCAATGTAACATGCACATTAACCCTCTCAGTACTATTATTTGTACAAATATGGAATCAGGTGGCAATTGTATAGTTATTTAGAAGATAGAAATTGTTTCAATCTGTTTAACATTCCCTGAATAACAACCTGGATATCTAATTTGTAGCTTTTTGACTTCTCCAAATCAAACTTGGAACACTGGATATTTTTGTAGGACCCTCAGGAGCAGGGGCTTTTGTCTGTTGGAAGCTCTTTTCCTGAATGAAGTCACTATACTCCAACCAGATCATAGAGCTGGTCTCATATTAGACAGAAAAAGACAACCCGTGGTGGTTTAACCTAAGGGTTATCTCACCTCAGGTGAGGGAGAAGGGGAATCCCTGGGAGTAACTTTAGCTAGTATGAGAATTGAACCCATGCTGTTGGTATAAATTGACATTCCAAGCCAGCCATCCAGCTGACTGAGCTAACTGCCACACAACATCTTCCATCCTGTAATATTTAATTCCTTGCCTTAGTTTTCATTTACCCAGGTCTTAGTAACCTACATTATATCTCAAGTTCTGGCTTAATTTCTATTATTAAAAGCCAATGGGAAAAAAAAATACAAATATACAAGAAAAAATATATATTTCATTAGCATTCACAAACACGCAAACATATGAATTATGAACAGGAGTAACCTTTGAGTCTGCTCCGGCATTCATAAGATCATGGCTGATATGTTTGCTCCACATTCCCACCCATCTTTGATAATCATTCAACTCTTGCTTATCAAGAATTTGTCTACTCTGCCTTAAACATAGGGTGAGAGGGGAAAGATATAAAAGAGACTTAAGGGGCAACTTTTCCACACAGAGGGTAGTACGTGTATAGAATGAGTTGCCAGAAGAAGTGGTGGAAGCTGGTACAATTGCGACATTTAAAAGGCATTTGGATGGGTAAGTGAATAGGAAGGGTTTGGAGGGATTTGGGCTGGGTGCTGACAGGTGGGACGAGATTGGGTTATGATATCTGGTTGGCATGGATGGGCTGGACCGAAGGGTCTGTTTCCATGTTGTACATCTCTATGACTCTGTGACTCTATGATTCAGGACACCTTGAGAGAAAAAAAATGTTCTCCCCATCTCTGTCTAACATGGATATTGTTTACTTTGAAACAGCAACCCCCAGTTCAAGGTCTCCCCAGAACCTAATCCATTGTTTGCACATCCACCCTGTCAAAGCCCCTCAAGATCTTATGTGTTTCAATCAAGCCACCTCTAAACTATAGCAGGTACAAGCGTAGCCTGTCCAAACTTTCCTTTCAAGCTATTAGTGACTTAAGAGCACTTAAACATTTAGTTTATCTCTTTTACATACTTAGAAGTGATTTTGTTTATTCCACAATGTGACAGATAAGGAGACGTATTCCATTATAGCAACATAATTATGTTATCTTGAAGAAAGGTTAAAGAAAACAGCGCACAGTACTCCACAGATGGGATCAATGCACATTTCTGTTTGCTAGCCATTGGAATAATTACCTTTGAAGAAAAAGTAATGATGTGAATTTCTATTCCGTCATTCAACAATTACAAAGTGATTTGCAATCAGCGATGTAACGTTGGAAGAGTAGGTACTGTTGCAATGTCAGAAACATTCAAGTCAGTTTCTTCACAGTAAGCTCCCATCCTAATATGGGTGTGACGAAGATAGAGTCATAGAGTCATAGAGATGTACAGCACAGAAACAAACTCTTCAGTCCAACTCATCCATGCCAAACAGATATTCTAAACTAATCTAGTCCAACTGCTAGCTCTTGGCCCACATCCTTCCTATTCATATACCTAGCCAGATGCACATTAAATGTTGTAATTGTACCTGTCTCCACCATTTCCTCTGGCAGCTCTTACCATACACACACCACTCTCTGTGTGAAAAAATTACCCCTTCAGTCCCTTTTAATTTTTTTCCCTCTCACCCTAAACCTATGCTGTCTAGTTCTGAACTCCCCATTCCAGGGAAAAGGCCTTCTCTATTTATCCTATCTATGGCCCTCATGATTTTATAAAACTCTTTAAGGTTATCTCTCAGGCTCTGACACTCCAGGGAAAACAGCCCCAGCCTGTTCAGCCTCTCCCTATAGCTCAAATCCTCCAACCCTGGCAACATCCTTGTACATCTTTTCTGAACCCTCCAAAGTTTCACAACATCCTTTCGATAGGACGGGATGCACACAATATTCTAACAGTGGCCTAACCAATGTCCTGTACAGCTGCAACATGACCTCCCAATTCCTAAACTCAATGCTCTGACCAATAACGGAAATCATACCGACTGCCTTTTTCACTATTCTATCTACCTGCGACTCCACTTTCAATAAACTATGAACATGCAATCCAAGGTCTCTTTGTTCAGCAGCACTCCCTAGTGTATAAGTTCTGTCTGATTTTCCTTTCCAAAATGCAGCATCTCACATTTATCTAAATTAAACTCCATCTGCTACTCCTCAGCCCATTGGCCCATCTGATCAAGATCTTGTTGTACTCTGAGATAACTTTCTTCGCTGTCCACTACCCCTCCAATTTTGATGTAATCTGCAAATTTACTAACGAGACCTCCTATTATCACATCCAAATCATTTATATACATGATGAAAAGTAGTGGACCTAGCACCAAACCTTGTGGGACACTACTGGTCATAGGTCTCCAGTCTAAAAGGCAACCCTCCACTAACACCCTCTGTCCTCTATCTTCGAGCCAGTTCTGTATCCAAATGGCTAGTTCTCCCTGTATTCCATGTGATCTAACCTTGCTAACCAGTCTACCATGAGGAACCTTGTTGAGCACCTTACTGAAGTCCAAATATATCACATCCACTACTCTGCCCTCATCAATTCTCTTTGTTACTTTTTCAGAGAAACTCAATCAAACTATTGAGACATGGGTGATTTCCCACGCAAAAAGCCATGCTGACTATCCCTAATCAGTCCTTATCTTTGCAAACACATGTACATCCTGTCCCTCAGGATTCTCTACAACAACTTGCCCACCACTGATGTTAGGCTCACCGGTGTATAGTGAGCTGGCTTGTCCTTATCACCTTTCTTAAGTTGTGGTACCATGTTAGCTAACCTCCAGTCTTTCAGTTTGGGTATTTAGTTTGGGTTGGCAGAGGGAGCCCTGCCATAAATTCTGACATAAATTTTGCTATAAGATCATTCACGTTACCTCATGAGAAAAATTAAAGTTGGCACACGTGAGTGGATTTATATGATGTTAACTTTAAAATTAGCAGTTCATTAGAGGCCAAAATTGTGCGGCAATTTATTTTCACTCATTCCCTTGAGTCACACCATTACTTTAAAAGTATTTGAAGTCATATTCCAAATGGAAATACGAATGCTCCATTCAACAAAGATGTTTACTTTTAATTTAATTGACAGAATAAATGCTCCAAAATTGGATGCCCACTGGACCGCTGTTATACAGTGAACTATGTATTACGGTCAACTATATTGCAATTAAGCAGACTGCACCTGAGTCTATTACGACCATCATCAGATAATGGATTTCCCATAAAGATTTAGGCATTTGACATCTTGTGAGCTATTGTTAGCATACCAATGTGATGATAGTGCATAAATTGGTGTTTTTGAGATTTCAACATTATCATTAACATGCACAGCATAAATGATTTCACGAATGCAGTAAATGAATGCAGAATGAAATTTCTCTGAGCAGGTGTTCCCAAATTAACCCTGTCAGTGCTATGTTGGGCAGATAGATTGGAATGGGACTGAATCAGAGGGGTCTTGGGTTCTTCTCCACAGATCCCTGAGTAGAATTGTTAAGAAGGCATATGGAACTCTTTATCAACTACAGCACAGATTATAAGAGCGAGGAGATTGTGTTGGAGCTGTACAAAACGTTGGCCCAGCCACAGTTAGGGTACTGTGTGCAGTTCTGGTCACCAGCCGATAGGAAGGATGTGATTGGAATGAAAGGCTGCAGACAACCTTCACCAGAGTGTTGTCTGGGATGAAGTAAATTAGCAATGAAGAGAGGCTAGATTAGCTTGGGTCATTGTCTTCAGAGCAGAGAAGGCTATAGGGCAGGGGCATGGCAAGTGACTGAAGTATCCAAGATTATGAAGGATATGGGCAAGGTGAATAGAAAGCCACTGCTCCCCTTAGTTGAGTGGTCAGTGGCGAGGGGGTATAATTTTAAGGTGAAGAGTGGAAGGTCTAGAGGGGATTTGAGCAAATTTTCTCTCAGATGATAGTGGAAATCAGGAATGCACCGCCTGGTAGAGGCAGGAAACCTCACAAGCTTTAAAATGTATGTGATGAGCACTTGAAATGTCATAACATTCAAGGTTTTGGGCCCAGTGCTGGAAAGAGGCAGTAGTGTGGATGGAAACTTGCTGGGTGGAAGGGCATCTTCTGTATTGTATGAGTCAATGCGTAATGCTGCATGAACAGTCTTTAGCACACAAGCAATGCTCTGGGAAATGCTGGAAACTCCTGTTTCCTTGTATACAGTTGTTCAACTATAGAGAGCATCACTGTTGGGCCACATCCTGTCTTAAACTTGACATCCACAACTCAGAAATTCTGGTGGGGTTACTGTGTAGTGATGTAGAATGGGAACATTTGAGAAAATGCTTCCTTTCACAGCCCAGCAATCCTAGGGTCAGATGTTGCACCCCAACCTTTAATGCGGTTGACATCAACTGATTTAGCACAAACTAACAAGTGATGATAAATGATTCAACACCACATTAAGTATTACATGTAGACACTAAAAGGTTTTAAATGTTCAATAAGAAATTTACTCAAGGTTTTAGCTGTCCTAGTTGAATTAATAATTGTAACACATTTTGCTTTTAAGCTTTTATTGAAAAGAAACTTCCCACACAATTTCTGTGAGATTAATCATCTCCAGCAGTGTTCAACAACAAGAAAAATTATTTTTCATTCTCCCAATAGTGTGTTATCCACGGAACCAACATGGAACTGAAACAGATAGCAATGGATTGACCACAATTGTTATTGGAGTCAGCAATGCATTTGTCCATTCTAATACTACAATGTAAAACCCTTACATTACATGATGACGGCACTGACAATGCAATATTTTGACTCTTTTTTTAATAAAACCATGCAAAAATGTTGCATATTTTATTCATTCACAATTCTTTGCTGTCTCGGAGTAATTAGAAACCCTCTCAGCTAACTGTCCTATAGAGGCGTAGCACTCTATAACACAGAAGCACCCTTCGGTACAACTCAAAAATACAGACAAGATATCCTAAATTAATTGAGTCCCATTTGCCAACATTTGACCCATATCCCTCTAAACCCTTCCTATTCATATACCCATCCAGATGCCTTTTAAATGTTGTAGTTGTCCTAGCCTTCACCACTTCCCCTGGCAACTCATTCCAGAAAATTATTCAAGAGAAATGTCTTTATCCAGAATGAGGTTAGAATTCAGCCCTTATTTACCACCAGGAGTAATTAAAGCAAATAATATCAATGCATTGCCAGTTAAAAATCACACAACACCAGGTTATAGTCCAACTTTGTACACCCCAGTCCAACACCGGCATCTCCAAATCATTGCCAGTTTGTGTGAATTAGCAGTTTATGGCCAATGAGAGGAGACGCAGATTAGTTGGCCAGAATGCCTGAGGCAGAAATAAACAAAGTATTGTCCTGTGTTACAGCTCCTAATCCTCTCCTGAAACTGTGTAGTTTGGAGATGATAACAACATCAACCTCAGCTGTCAAGTTCTCTATAGCTGAGTAGCCAAGTAATATTGAGACTTACACACACAATTACATTAACCAATGAGTTGCTTGATAGAGCTATTCTCCTGCCAGTGAGTACCGATGATGTTATCTTTTGATGGTTTTCTTGAAAAATCTTTCCCCTGTGCATATAAGTGAAACTAGAACTTAACATAATTACAATAAGATGATAATTTCGTGGGAAGCTCAGAAATTATGCATCATGGAGCAAATCTGGTAGATTGGAAAACAGCAAATGTGATGCCACTAGTTTAAAAAAGGGAGGTAGGCAAAAGGCGGGTAACTATAACTTAACTTCCATAGTGGGGAAAATGTCTGAATCTATAATAAAGGAAATAGCAAGACATTTGGATAGAAATAATCCCAACAGGCAGACACAGCTTGGAAAGGCAGGTCATGTTTAACTAATTCACTGGAATTCTTTGAGGATATTATAAGTACTGTAGACAACAGGGAAATGGTGGATGTGGTGTATCTGGATTTCCAGGAGGCATTCAATAATGTGCTACGCAACAGGCTGCTGCAGAAGATAAAGGCATTATGGGTAATGTTTTAGCATGGTTAGAAGTTGGTTAACAAACAAAATGCAAAGAGTGGGGAGAAGTGAATGCTTTTCTGGTTGGTGATCAGTGGCTAATGGTGTGCCTCCAGGATCAAAGTGGGGGGTGGGCAAGTTGGCAGATAAACCAAAGATGAGTGATAGAGCAAGGTATGCAGAGGACACTGAATCTGCAGAGAGATATAGATAGGTTAAATGAATGGGCAAGGATCTGGCAAATGGAATACAATGTTGTTAAATATAATGTCATCCATTTTGGTAGGAATAACAGCAAAATGGTCTATTATATAAATGATGAAAAATTGCAGTGTGCTGCTGTGCAGAGGGACCTAGGTGTCCTTATGCATGAATAATAAAAAGTTGGTCTGCAGGAGCAGCAGGTATATGAATAGGAAGATTCAGAGGGATATGGCCAAAGTCGAAGAGTGTGGTGCTGGAAAAGAACAGCCTGTCAGGCAACATCCGAGGAGGAGGAGAATCAACATTTCAGGCATAAGGCCTTCATCAGGAATGGGCCAAATGCTAGCAAATAAGACAAAGTTAATTTCAGATATCTGGTCAACATGGGTGGGTTGGACTGAAGGCTCTGTTTCCATGCTGTATATCTCTATGACTCTATTAAGAGGGCAAATGGACTATTGCCCTTCATTGCTCGAGGGATTATGCTGCAGCTGTATAGGGTTCTACTGAGACCACACCGAGATATTGTGTATAGTTTTGGCTTCCTTACTTGAAAAATGATGTACAAGCACTGGAGAGTGTGCAGAGGAGGTTCACTAGGTTGACTTCAGAGTTAAGAGGGTTGGCTTATGAGATTGAGTAGACTGGACTATACTCATGGTAAAAACAATGACTGCAGATGCTGGAAACCAGATTCTGGATCAATGGTGCTGGAAGAGCACAGCAATTCAGGCAGCATCGAGGAGCTTCAGCAAAATCGACGTTTCGGGCAAAAGCCCTTCATCAGGAATAAAGGCAGAGAGCCTGAAGCGTGGAGAGATAAGCTAG
>NC_057716.1:94294291-94299861 GCF_004010195.1 Chiloscyllium plagiosum
GGGTTGATTGGTGCGGGTGTCCCGGAGATGTTCCCTGAAGCGCTCTGCAAGGAGGCATCCAGTCTCCCCAGTGTAGAGGAGACCGCATCGGGAGCAACGGATACAGTAAATGACATTGGTGGATGTGCAGGTGAAACTTTGGCAGATGTGGAGGCTCCTTTGGGGTCTTGGATGGTGGTGAGAGAGGAGGTGTGCGCGCAGGTTTTGCAATTCCTGCCGTGGCAGGGGAGGGTGCTAGGAAGGGAGGGTGGGTTGTTGGGGGGCGTGGACCTGACCAGGTAGTCATGGAGGGAACGGTCTTTGCAGAAAGTGGAAAGGGGTGGGGAGGGAAATATATCCCTGGTGATGGGGTCCGTTTGGAGGTGGCAGAAATGTCGGCGGATGATATGGTTAATGCGAAGGTTGGCAGGGTGGAAAGTGAGAACCAGGGGGGTCTGTCCTTGTTATGGTTGGAGGGGTGGGGTTTGAGGGCGGAGGTGCAGGATGTGGATTAGATGCGTTAGAGGGCATCTTCAATCACATGAGAAGGGAAATTGCGATCTCTAAAGAAGGAGGCCATCTGATGTGTTCTGTGGTAGAACTGGTCCTCCTGGGAGCAGATACGGCAGAGGCAGAGGAATTGGGAATACGGGATGGCATTTTTGCAGGATGGCCGGATGGTCTACTCCTGCTCCATTTCTTATGTTCTTATGTTCTTACCAAGAACATCAGCTTCAAATGAACAAAATTCCAAGCTAGCAACCAGCCAACAATAAAGATTTACATTTATGCAGCACTTTATATATAGAACACTGATCATACCTTATGCTTCACTGACATGTTAGGAGCCAGATCTGTCAGTGTCCCATTTCACCTGAAAAAAGGACAATGCTTTGCATTGTCCAAAAGCTTGTGATTTTAATGAACCCATTGGACTATAGCCAGGTGTCGACTGACTTCTGACAGTGTCCAACATAGATGAATATTAGGGCTGGTGGCCGAGTGATCAACAAGAAAAGCTTTAGAAGCATATTCAGGAATGAGAGAGATTAGTTGAGAAAAGGAATTTGACATTTTCGGGCCATGATAAATGATGGTACATAGATGTCTAATCAAATTCAACACATTGACAGAAAGCCAATGGAGAACTACAAGTGAACTGTTTAAATATGCTGGATGAATGGCAAGTTGTGCCAAATGTAAAGTTCTTTGCAAATTTACAGCCACAGAAATTGGAAAACCCAATATAAGCAATTTCTTTTGAAGAGGTGCTCTTGTTATTTGTAGGATTGGATTTTGTTGCATTGAAGAGTCTGGACAGCAATGCAGGTTGTTGGTGAACTATCCCAATGATGAGTGTCTGTTTCACATCTCTCTAAATTTCTTCTGCAGACTCAGGGTAATTAGCTCGATAAAACTAAAATAGGTTATACAAATTTGTGGTACCATGACATGTTCAGAACCTGCATAATCTTTGATATGTATGGTACTTATGCAATGTAAACTGAACACTGGATGACTCTGATTAGAACAACTATACCACAGACATTTTTCCCTAACATCTTTTCTACTTTTTTTCATACGATGCAAATTCCATCAAGGTTTTGGAAATAAAAGCAGTTAATTGTTATGCCAATTAGAGATTTTTTTTCTTGAAGATAACAACCTTGACCAAAGCTTGGAAGGAGCATGCTTCTGGGTCCTTCTTCAGATTGCCACCATTGTAGCTCGCAGCCTCGTTCCTTTCATTAGAAGTTCTCTCTGTGACATATCCAGCACGTCACCTTGCCTAACCTCCTTGATTGTTCAAGGAACTGAGAGAATGGATGCCAATTAGTAATTCAAGTGTCTGACACAGAAAAGTAACCCATTGGACTCACAGGAGTTAAGGGCAACAAATGTCACTCATTCCTTCTTCACATATTTATATTTCAATATAATTAATTCTGTAAGATTTTGCATTCTGGGGAAAGAAAGGCCCATTTTTTTCTTGCAAAACTGAATTGGTTATTGTCTACAGTGACTAAAATCCTCAAACCTTTGTTTTTCCTTCTCATCAATAACTCTCAATTACCTTATATCTTGACTCCCCAGGACTTGTCTTTTTATATGCTAAAAAAGGAAATGACTTACTTTTACTCCACTACATTTCTTTTTATTTATATTCTCACAGTTAGTCACTGATGATCATTGATGGCATCACAGAATGAGCCTTGTCTCCTTGCTGAGTTTAACAATTCATCATTCTTGCCTTGGAAGACCTTTATAGGATGACAGCGTCAAATAGATTCTTTTCAAAATGTTTCCTCATGGCTTAATCTGATGTTCAATGGGTTTTCTTCTAAGAAATGTTGCTCTGGCTATGTAATTCCTTGCTAGACTGCCAACTGAAGCTTCTGAAAATTTCACTTTATCTTACATCATTTCTAATCCAGTGACCCTAATTATTTCCAGTAATGGGTTAAAAGTGATAATAAAAAAAATCTCTCTGGATACAGGAAAAGAAACAGAACTTTAAAAGTGACATTTGGAAAATAAAATGTCAGTATGTCAACCATTTTGTCAGAGCTGAAAAGGAGCACGGATGACTTCACGAGGGAAGTAGAAGGCAGTAGAAACAGGGATCTGACGAAGGCGATGTTGGATGGTGGGTGGCACAGAATGGTTATTGAAGGACTGCAATGGATGGACGAGGATGGCACAATGGGGCAACACAGTGTGGCATACCATGTGTGGCATATCACAATGTGGTATACCATGACAGTAAATAGTGAACAGAACTGGAGAAATGGAAATAAAATTTGCTCTGGAGGATACGAGACGCCTGTGGTATGATACAATGAGAAAGCCCACTAGGCCTCATAGCGGAAATACTGCCAAAAAACTCAGACTTAGCCAAAAAAAAGTAAGCTTGAGCCGAGAGTCTTTGAGGAGGTCCAAATGTTAGGTTTCGCTCCCATTCTGACATTTGCCCTGAAACAGTAGACATGGGGAAATTGTCACCCTGCTTGACAGAGAAGGATCTCAAGATCCTCCTGGGTGGGATGATGCATTGGTAAGACTTTGTCATCACACAAGACCAGCAGTTAAACCATGACATCAAATCAGGTCAATGCATTGTCAGCCTTCTGAAGGAATGTCCAACAATGACATCTTCCACTGTGGCAGTGCAAGTGCTACCATGTTCTCTCCAATAATTCCCACTCTATCTCTGCTACCCATCTCTCATCAAGAATCATGCTCTACCCCTCTTATTACTGGCTGCAGCATCTTCTCTCATTTGCTCTTACCCAATCCATCCCCAACAGCATTAACACCTCGATTCCCTCTGTGCTGCTGGCTCACTCGCTCAGGACACCCCTCCAACTGTACCAGCAAGGACAGCTGTACCAGCCACTTCCATCTCACCTGCCTCTCTCACATTCCAGGAGAAAAGCAGCCTCCAGGCGGGAATAAAGTGTCAAAGCAGCTCCCAATAAGTCACATTGGCTCAGATCGAGTGAACGCCGCGACAGTGGGTGAAGAACCTGGACGTTGATGCAGCTGTGCCCAGTCCATAAATGGGTTTGTGTCCCTTTGCTCAAAGTGTCCTGACTGTAGCATTACAATGGTGGTTGCCAGTGTACCCAGGTACTGTATTGAAGCATCCTGTCAGTGGATGGAGATGTGTGTATCAGATGTTAATATTTATGTACATAGGAAGAGTGTAGCTTTAGTCCATGGATTATTTCCTGAGGTGTTGGCACCCAATCTGCAACATGGAGGTCCTTTGGAGCAAACAGCGAACTGAATTCAACATGTACCCACTCTGAAGTAGTGATGGCTTCAGCATCAGTGACTTGGTGGGTCCATTTTATGGCAATGGCCGCAATGCAGTGGCTTTGGTGTTGGCTTCAACAGTAGCAGCACAATGGGTCTGCTGTGGAAATCCTTGCTTCGGCACCCTCAGGGGCAGTTTTGGCAGCGACAGACCATCGCCACTTCAGAAACCCAGGAGTCAGGTAGGGAACAAAAGATGAACTTTGTCTTAACTTTGTCTCAATTATTTCTTTTGTTGTAATTTCTGTAATTAAAATGGTGCTGAGTTGTGCCAAATCATACACATCCCATGTTATTTTCAAAAACACAAGTGACAATTCTGTTCTATTCCATCTTCATTTACTGATCTTGTTCAAAGTGCTTTCCTGTTATTTATTATCCATGTGAAATAATAGATTTAAGCTCTGGACTTGCATTGAATCTATTTCAAGACGTATTTTCAGACTAATTCTGCTGTGTTCAAGGTGCAGCTGAAGAAGATTTGGTTAATCAGATCTTGGATAACAACCAAGTGCATTAATACCAAATCCAAGAAGTGATAAATTAGCTTCAGGAGGCTGTCTCACTTTTGTTATAGTTCAAAGAATCCACAAAATAACAATTTATGGAGGCTTACTTGAGGAAAAAAAATTAGTAGATCAGCCTATTAAATATGCCCTCTCCCTTGTAATCCACTCTGCTAGAATTTAAAAAATAGCCATGTTGACACTTGAATCTTCAAGCTAATGCCAATAACAAAATATAGCAAAGGATGGTTGAGCTGCAGAAAAACTGTGGTATGCTGATTATGCCCACACATCATGTTTGACAACTGCAACTTAGTACAGCTGCAGCTTCTGAGCTTTGACCTATCACAATAAACTAGGTTTTTAACTATTTATAATGATCATTGAAATGTTTATCTGGAAGTTATTTGTTGTTAATACTTTGTACTCACAATTAGGAGCAAGATTATTATCTCAGAGGCAGGAATCAGGAGCTAGGAAATTCCCTAAAATCAGAATCCTGCTTTCTGACTAGCACACTAGCCACTTGCTAGCTACATTGGTGGGTGCATCGTGGCTCAGTGGTTAACATTGTTGTCTTACAGCACCAGGGACTTGGGTTCAATTCCAGCCTTGGGTAACTGTTGGTGTGGGTTTCTGCCAGAATGCTCATGTTTCCTCCCACAGTCTAAAGATGTGCAAGTTTGGTGGATTGGCTGTAGGTTATGGGCATAGGGTGGGATGCTATTCAAAGGGCTAATGCAGTCTTCCTGGGCAAAAAAAAGCTCTCTTTCTATGATTTACATGCTTTCATTTCCATAGAGTTTACCCCTCAACCTGATAGCTTCCTCACATGCATTCCTATCACCCCGTAATAGCTGTGAACAGAAATCATGAGTCATAATGCAAGAGTGGCAAATATTTTGAGACAATACCAAATCTTCTAACATAGACATGCTTCAAAGTCCAATGTTTAAAAAAAAACACAATCCATTTAACTCTTCATGAGTCTCTTATAGAACATAGAACAGTACAGCACAGAACAGGCCCTTCGGCCCACGATGTTGTGCTGAACATTTGTCCTAGCTTAAGCACCCATCCATGTACCTATCCAATTGCTGCTTAAAGGTCAGCAAAGATTCTGACTCTACCACTCCCACAGGCAGCGCATTCCATGCCCCCACCACTCTCTGGGTAAAGAACCCACCCCTGACATCTCCCCTATACCTTCTACCCTTCACCTTAAATTTATGTCCCCTTGTAACACTCTCTTGTACCCGGGGAAAA
>NC_057716.1:94303413-94312419 GCF_004010195.1 Chiloscyllium plagiosum
GCCACAGACCCGGTCACTGCAGCTTACCCCTGCTAGGTTGTCCCCCCCACCAGTATCCAAAGCGGTATACCTATTGTTTAGGGGAATGACTAGAGGGGATCCCTGCACTGCCTGCTTCCTCCCCTTCCCACCTCTAACTGTTACCCAGCTACCTCTGTTCTCTGGCGTAACTATGTCCCTGTAGCTTCCATCTATCACCTCTCAGCCTCTCGAATAATCCTCAGTTCATCCAACTCCAGTTCCAGTTCCCTAACTCGTTCTGTGAGGTTTTTTTTTCCATTTAAAAATATAATTTGCACATAAGAGTCATAACATGTTACTCGAAGTATATTTTTCAAAAATCCTACATAATCTTTGGGAATCAAACTGAATAGAATTAATTCTAATACTGAGCATATGGATTTACTATTGCAGAACAGGTATCAACTTTATAAACTATTGAAACCTTTAATGTGCTAAAAACAAGGTAGGTTTGAAAGTATGCTTTCAATACAAACTATCTCATAGTCACCCAGAAAAGTATATCAATGATTCTTGGTGAGCTGAATCTGGAAGTGGGTTTACAACATAATCAAGCATTCACAATGAGAACAACTTTCTCTGTAAAATCTTGAGAAATTAATACATTAAAGCATAGGAGTCAGGCAGAAGGGCAATCATCTGTCAAAGTTTGAAAACAGCCAAACAGATGGGTGAGATGACATGCTACATGTACAGCAATCTATCAATGTTTTGAAACAGCGCTGCTCCTTCATCAAGTGGTTGTGAATATGTTGAACTGAGATTCAAGGAAAATATGAAATCAGAGGAACTGGACACAGATAAATCTGAATATCAGTGGTATAAACTACTAAATGGCATGTTTTCCTGTTGATATACTGTAATACGTCTGATTACTTTTACACTATCATAGAACATTGAAAAAAGAATAATACAGCATAGGAACAGGCCCTTCAGCCTGCAATGTCTGTGCTGACCATGATCTCATTCTCAATTAATCCCATCTGCACATGATTAGATTAGATTACTGTGTGGAAACAGGCCCTTCAGCTCAGTAAATCCACACCGACCCTCCGAAGAGCAACTCACCCAAACCCATTCCCCTACACCTAACACTACGGGCAATTTAGCATGGCCAATTCACCTAACCTGCACATCGTTGGACTGTGGGAGGAAACCGGAGCAAAGCCATGCAAACACAGGGAGAATGTGCAAACTCCACACAGACAGTCGCCCAAGGTGGGAATTGAACCCAGGTCTTGGGCGCTGTGAGGCAGTAGTGCTAACCACTGTGCCACCGTGCCACCCACAGAGGTACTGGTGTTGGATTGGGGTGTACAAAGTTAAAATTCACACAACACCAGGTTATAGTGTAACAGGTTTAATTGGAAGCACTAGTTTTCAGAACACTGCTCCTTCATCAAGTGGTTGTGAATACCAAGCCTGATGAAGGAGCCTGATGAAGGAACAGTGCTCTAAAAACTAGTGCTTCCAAATAAATCTGTTGAACTGTAACTTGGTGTTGTGTGAATTTTAACTTTATCCCCAGCTTGTTCATGTGTCTGTCCAAATGCCTCTTAAATCTTGCTATGATGTGTGCTTCCCCCACATCCACATGCAGCATGTTCCATGCACCTACTACCCTTCCTCACACATCTCCCTTAAACCTTTGCCCTCTTACCTTAAATCCCTGGTATTTGATATTTTCATCCTGGGAAAAATGACTCCAAATATCCACCTTAATCACACCTCTTATAATTTTGTAAACTTTATTAGATTACCCCTTAGTCTCCAAAGCTCCATTGAAAGCAATCCAAGTTTGTCCAACCTATCCTGAAAGCTGAAGTGTTCCAATCTAGGCAGCACCTTGATAAACCTCTTTTTCTCCTTCTCCAAAGCCTCCACATCCATCCTCTAATGTGGTGACCAGAACTGCACACCATACATGGCCTAACTGAAGTTTTTTTACAACTGTAACATGACTTGTTGTCTCAGCCTGCTCCTGTGTCACCAAACACAGCTTGACACCGACCTATCCCCTGGTTGAGAAACTCCCCACCTACATTCAGGACACCACTCATGCTGCATTTGCTCCCAGGAGAACCGATTCCACCACAGAACATGCCAGATGGCCTCCACCTCCTCCATGACTTTTGTTTACCTGGCCCTCAATGCCTCATCTTCACCATGGACATCCAGTCCCTATACAATCCATCTGCCATGATGAAGGCCTCCAAGCACTCCATTTCTTTCTCTTCCATCGTCCCCACCAGTGCCCTTCCATTGACACTCTCATTCATTTGGCTGAACGGATCCTCACCCTCAATAATTTCTCCTTTAAATCCTCCCACTTCCTCCAGGCCAAAGGGGTAGCCATGGGCACTCGCATGGGCCCCAGCTATGCGTGTCTCTTCGTTGAGTACATGGAACATTCCAGCTTCTGCAGCTACACTGGCACCATTTCTTCCACTACATCGATGATTGTATTAGTGTTACCTTGTGCTCCTGCGAGGAGATTGAATAGTACATGAACTTCACTGACACGTTCCACCCCAACCTTAAGTTCACCTGGACCATCTTGGATATCTCCCTCCCCTTCCTGGACCTTTCCATTTCCATTAGTGGTGACCGACTCAACATCGACATCTACTACAAACCCACCACAGCTTACCTGGATTACACCTCATCCCACCATGCCTCCTGTAAAAACACTAGCCTTTATTCCCAACTCCTTTGCCTATGCTGCAGTTGCTCCCAGGAGGACTGATTCCACCACAGAACACACCAAATGGCCTCCTCCTTCAAAGACCGCAATTTTCCCCTCCTATGTGGTCAATGATGCCATCCACTGCATCTCATTCCCTCCTTCACCTCCACCCTCCTTCCAACCGCAACAAGGACCCCACCAACCTTCGGATACATCGCACTATTCACTGCCATTTTCACCACCTACAAACAGACCCATCACCAGGGATATATTTCCTCCCACCCTATCTGTGTTTCGTAAAGACCATTCCTTCTATGACCCCTTTGTCAGGTCCATACCCCCCACCAACCCACCATCCCCTCCTGGCACCTTCCCCTGCTATCGCAAGAATTGCAAAACCTGCACCCACACCTCCTCCTCACCTCCATCCAAAGCCCCAAAGGAGCCTTCCATATCCATCATAGATCTACCTGCACAGCACACATGTCATCTACTGTATCCATCGCTCCTGGTCTGGTCTCCTCTACACTGGGAAGACAGGACGTCTACTTGCAGAACTCTTCAGGGACCATCTCTGGGACACATACACAAAGCAACCCCACTGCCACATGGCTATGCACTTCAACTCCCCCTCCCACTCTATCAAGGGCATGCAGGTGCTGGGCCTTCTCCACCACCAAACCCTTACCACCTGATGCCTGGAAGAAGAAAGCACATCTTCCGCCTTGGGATCAATGTGAATTTCACCAGCTTCCTCATTTACCCTCCCCTCACCTTATGCCAGATTGAACCTTCCAACTTGGCACTGCCCTCTTGACCTGTTGTATGAATCCATCTTCCTTCCCACTTATCAGCTCCACCCTCCTCTCCAACCTTTCACCTTCACCCACTACTTCATCGACCTATCACATTCCCAGCTTCTTTTCCCCGAACCCCACTCCCCTCATATTTATCTTTCAGCCCTCTTGGACCAACCTGTTATTCCTGATGAAGAGCTTATGCTCGAAAGGTCGATTCTCCTGCTCCTTGGATGCTGCCTGACCTGCTTTGCTTTTCCAGCATCACACTCTTAGATGCCAACATTTATGCTCACTGCCTCAACCAATGAAATCAAACATGTAGGCAATCTTTATCATCTTATCCAGTTATGTTGTCACTTTCAAGGAGCAATGAACTTTTACCCCAAAATCTCTCTGTATATCAATGCTCTTAAGAGTTGCCTGGTATTTACTGTATACTTTCTTCTTATATTTGACCTCCTGCGAGAAACAACGCTCACTCACTTCAATAATTTCAGTCCGAGACAAGATCTGAAGCAATCAGTATGTTTATTATATGCTTGCAAGCGTGGTGCCTGGAATTGGCTTACAGAGTTTAGCAAGTACAGATCTTATATAGGATTCACTACTCCAAACCCGTTGCCCATTAGTATTGTTTATCTCTTGCCTTATCCGGCCTTGTGCATAACAAAGTACAAGTTTTACTCGGCTATTTCACCACATCCTGCTGTGGCCTATTGTTAGGTATATCCTTCTTCATGATTATCTACTTCCTCCACCTGTGCCATTTCCTTCCTTTCCCCAACCATATTGATCCTTATGACCTTTTAATTGGGGTTTGTTTTTGTGTTTTTGCAAAAGTGGGAAACAGAGGCTTACAACGACTGCTTGTACAAGCATATCTGGCTTAACCTACATCCTCACAGCACCTTATCTATTTGTCTACCATTGTTAGCAGGCATATTTCATTCTTGCATTCACATTTTAGCTAATACAAAAACAATTATATATTTCCTCCACATAGTTTTCATTCTTGTTGACTCAGCTCTTGGTTGAAACAATTATACACTGGTGTGAGTGCATTTACCTTGCATAAGTAATTATAATTGCAGAAGTAACACTACTTTACCTATATCCCACACTCCCAAAGGACATCACCTTACATTTGTCAGGACTGCAATTTCCCCTCCCACATGATCAACAATGCCCTCCAATGCATTAGCTCCACTTCCCGCACCTCTGCCCTTAAACCCTACCCTTCCAACCGCAACAAGGATGAACCCCCAGATGAACCCCTCACCTTATACTCCCCTAATATCTGGATACAGCGCATTATCCTCCAACATTTCCACCATCTTAATCAGACCCCACCACCAGGGATATATTTCTCTCCCCACCCCTATCTGTGTTCTGTAGAGACCATTCCCTCCGTGACTCCCTTGTCAGATCCACGCCCCCACCAATCCACCCTCCACACCCAACATCTTTCCTTGATGCCACAAGAAGTGTAAAGCCTGCGCCCACATCTCCACCCATTACCTTTGTCCAAGGCCCCAGAGGATCTTTTTCCATCTGGCAGTGATTTTCCTGCACATCCACCCACCTCATCTACTCTGTCCATTGCTCTCAAGATGGAATCCTACGCATCAGGGAGACAGAACGCCAACTTGCGGAGCGTTTCAGGGAACATCTCTGGTAGACACGCACCAAACAACCCTCCGCCCTGTGACTGACTATTTCAACTCCCCCTCCCATTCCACCAAGGGCATGCAAGTTCAGAGCTTCCTCTGCTGCCAAATCCAAGCCACATGATGACTGGAGGAAGAACGTTTCACCTTCAGCCTTGGGACCCTCTGAGCACATGACATCAACGTCGACATCACTAGTTTTCAAAACTCCCCTCCCCCCACCTCATCACTGATCTAAGTCTCCGAATCGGCACCACCCTCTTGACATGTTCTACCTGTACATTTTACTTTCCATCTATCCGCTCCACCACTCCCACGACCTATCACTATCACTGTGCACCTGCATCCACCTGTCGCCTTCCCAGCTACTTCCCCCCTAGCCCCACCCCTACCCTCCTATTTATCTCTCAGCCCCCTTCCCCCTCCGTATTCCTGATGAAAGACTGAAACGTTGACTATCCTGCCCTTCGGACTCTGACTGACCAGCTGTGCTTTTCCAATGCCACACTTTTAAACTCAGTTACTTCTCTGCCCAGCTCCCAAGTGGAAGATCTTCCCTGCACAGTGATACACCTTTTACCTTAAGTCTGATGCTTTCCTGAATATTTTCATTTTACCATAGATGGTGGTCCAAGTGATAGTCAGGACTTATTGAGTATTCTGCAACATCCCTTTATATGTTGGCCACCGTCTGTTTACTGTTCTCTGAATCAAATATAGCATTAAGTTTAGTTGGCTCAATGTTCATGCCCATATGATTACCATAAGCTAAGTTCAAAATATTAGCCTAAAGCATGGTGTTGTTCAGTTTTATAATCACTACCTTTCCAAAGTGAACAGCTACTGTATTGAACACATGCATAACTTGAAAAATAACAGCATTACATATAACATAAAGTTAGGAATGGCATTTGAAATTTCCTTTTACGGAGCTTCCATTTCTAAATAAGGATTTTTCCCATGATTCAAAATTGCTAGATAATACAATGCAGACTCACGATTCAAACCTTTAACCAATGATGATGAAATTTGTCAGACATTATAATAATAGCAATATTTTCAAAATTACTTTTGGAATACTGCAAACAATTCTAGTTACCCTTAGAAAAGAAGAATGTTGTTAAACTTGAGAGGGTGCAGGAAAGATTTACAAGGATATTGCTGGGAATGGAACAGTGTAAGTTAGATGGGCTTCAAATTGGTTTCATGGGTCAGCGCAACTCCGAGGGCCGAAGGGCCTGTACTGCACTGTAATATTCAATGTTCTGTATTCTCTGAGGGGTAACTTTTTCAAACAGAGGTTGGCGCACTTATGGATTGAACTGCCAAAGGAAGTGGTGGATATTTGTCTATTTGTCTACCAGTCCTGATTCGCACACAGCCATGTCTCTGTGATACCTACAATATCGTACACAAAAATTTCAATCTGCACCACAAACTCATTCACAAGAACAGAAATTACTGGAAAAACTCAGCAAGTCTGGCAGCATCTTCAGAGAGAAAGCAGAGTCAGCATTACAGATCCATTGACCCATCTTTTGTTTTCTACAGGTTCATTGTCTTGTTCCATATAACACGTGTTTGAGTACAACGCCCTCGGTCCTGCATTGATTGCGCAATCCCTCCACATTCATAGTTGTCCCCTTATCTGCTGGATTTGATTTATTTATTGTCACATGTATTTTGTTACAAAACATTTTATTACAAAATACAGTGAAAAGTGTTGTAGTGTTGCCACTCTCCTGCGCCATCTTAAAACAAAGATATATAAACCAAAACATAAATTAGAAAGGCATAAAGATGAAGAAAGAAATTTTTAAAAGTCCAGATTTACAGTCTTTCTTGTGAAATGCTCCAACATGGGTCTGGTGGCCGGGCATGAGGCCCCTTTGCCGCACCACCGCCACTGGAGTGAGAGTTGCCACACTTTGGTGCCAGCTGTGCCTGAAGTTTGATTCACAGACCCTTTCCAAACTCTCTGTTCTATTACTTGTTCTGCAAAATGACACCAGGTTATAGACCAACAGGTTTATTTGAAATCACCAGCTTTCAGAGCTCAAACCCTTCATCAGGTGGGGGGAAGCGCACAGGCACAGAATATTTAGGTGGAGAGATCATTGCAAGATAATTCCAGCTAATTAAAAGTGTCAATGGATAGGCACAAATAGTGTGAGTGGAGTGTCTTTGCAGGTGATCAAAAGTATCAGACAGTGTGAATAAAGTGTCAACAGCTGAATAGCAAGTGAAAGGATGATCTATGAGCCAATAAATTAAGGCAGAGAGATATTTACAAGTAATGAACAACCCTTGTAAAGACTTGATATTCAGTCTGTCAACACCATACTCACATTATTTGTATTTATCTGTTGTCACTCTAAATTACCAAGAATTATCTTGCCATTATCTCTCCGCTGATGCATTCTGTACCCGTGCACTTCCCCCTACTTCACCTGATGAAGGAGCAGTGCTCTGAAAGTTCAGGATTTCAAATAAACCTGTTGGACAATAACCTGGTGTCATGTGACTTTAGCCACGCAAGTCCATCATTGGCATCTCCACACCTGGTTCTGGAAACTTTAATACCACCTGCTGAGCCCTCCCTCCCTTTAACTTTTTCCATAGGTTTCCATGCAACTAAATAGCCCCTCCTCATTTATTAAAGCCCTATTCACACCTATTTTATGCGATTCACCAGGATTCTGGTTGCAGCATGATTCAGGTGAAGCGCTTCCCATCAGAACAGCTCCCTCCTTCCCCAGTACTGGTGTCAATGTCTCATTAATTCCAACCTGTTTTGCGTACAACAATCTTTGAGGTATGTGTTTACCTCTTCAAAATTCTTGATCCTGTGTTACTTTGCTTGTGGTTCAAATAGTAATCTCAAGATTTTTATCATTTTGCCTCAGCAGAATGTCTTTCCTATTTCTGTCTATATTGTTGGTTCCTATGTGGACCATGATAACTGAATCTTTCCCCTCCCACTCCAAGTTCCTCTGCAGCCCAGATGAGACATTCTGAATCTGGGCCCCAGGCAGGCAACACAGTCTTCAGGATTCTCAATCCTGGCCACAGATAACACTGTCTATTCCCCTGTTTTCACAATCTCTAATTACAACTACATTTCTCCTTTATCTCCCCTCTTAAGTGGTTCCTTGTACCACGGTGCTTTGAGCAGTTTTCAGCCTCCTTACAGCCCATCTCTCATCTGCACACCGGAGCAAGAATCTCAAACCTGTTAGACACACACTGTTGATGCTCTGTCAGCATTTCTTCTTAGATCCCTCCATCTGCTTTGCACACCTTCTTGTCCCTGACATGTATTTGGAAAGGCAAGGACTGATTCGGGATCGTCAACATGGCTTTCTACATGGGAAATCATGTCTCACAACTTGATTGAGTTTTTTGAAGAAATAACAAAGAAGATTGATGAGGCCAGAGCAGTAGATGTGATCTATATGGACTTCAGTAAGGCATTCAACAAGGTTCCCCATGGGAGACTGATTAGCAAGGTTAGATCTCATGGAATACAGGGAGAACTAGCCATTTGGATACAGAACTGGGTCAAAGGTATAAGACAGAGGATGGTGGTGGAGGGTTGTTTTTCAGACTGGAGGCCTGTGATCAGTGGAGTGTCACAAAGATCGGTGCTGGGCCCTCTACTTTTTGTCATTTACATAAATGATTTGGATGCGAGCATAAGAGGTACAGTTAGTAAGTTTGCAGATGACACCAAAATTGGAGGTGTAGTGGACAGCGAAGTGGGTTACATCAGATTACAACAGGATCTGGACCAGATGAGCCAATGGGCTGAGAAGTGGCAGATGGAGTTTAA
>NC_057716.1:94313010-94415109 GCF_004010195.1 Chiloscyllium plagiosum
GCATTTGGATGGGTATATGAATAGGAAGGGTTTGGAGGGATATGGGGGGTGCTGGCAGGTGGGACTAGATTGGGTTGGGATATCTGGTCAGCATGGACGGGTTGGACCGAAGGGTCTGTTTCCATGCTGTACATCTCTATGACTCTATGACTGCTTACCAAATTTGAGATAGTTAATCTAAAGGGTCAACTGCCTCCTGAAACACAATGTCCAGGTAATTTTCGTCCTCCCTGATTTGTTCAAAGTTCAGACTCCAGCTCACCAACTCACAGAGTCCTTCAAAAGACAAAAGAGAAAAATTTAGAAAGTCTGGATCTAATTTGGTCAAAGTGGTGAACATTGAGGGGAAGGAGGCAGAGAAAGCAAAAGCTTTTGGAATGGAATTACACATAGAAGGACCCAGATGTCTGAAAATATAGCCACTGATTTTGCACTAAAGTGTCTGAAAGGCAAATTTAGTGAGTATTATCTTTTCTGTCACATATTAAGATTAATATTACCTTCTAAACTATTGCAGGGAAACAGTAAAATAAATCTGAAAACAGACTGGATTGTAACACAGTGTTAATATAAACCTATTTTTAACTCTTCTGCTGAAGACAGAGAAGTCAATGAGTACTAGCAAGAGCTCCCAAAATTTGTGCAACAATCCTGAAGTGTCACAACATGATAGCACCTTTAAATAACCACCTAATAACCAGCCATTGGTGCAGCTCATTTAACATGGCGCGGTGGGCGGCACGGTGGCACAGTGGTTAGCACTGCTGCCTCACAACGCCAGAGACCCGGGTTCAATTCCCACCTCAGGCGACTGACTGTGTGGAGTTTGCACGTTCTCCCCGTGTCTGCGTGGGTTTCCTCCGGGTGCTCCGGTTTCCTCCCACAGTCCAAAGATGTGCAGGTCAAGTGAATTGGCCATGCTAAATTGCCCGTAGTGTTAGGTAAGGGGTAAATGTAAGGGTATGGGTGGGTTGCGGGTCGGTGTGGACTTGTTGGGCCAAAGGGCCTGTTTCCACACTGTAATGTAATGTAATATAATGTAAAAAAAAATCAAATCCTAACTAATAGTAAAAGCTAAAAGAAAAACACTTCATCATTTCTGTCGACCATGCACCCCGATAAAATAGGCACAAATCACCAAATTAAACGATCAAGTATTTTTGCTGAAGATGTGAGTCCAGTTAAGGGGAGAGATTTGGCTTCAGAGACTTCAGTACGTTTTAGCCAGCATAAAATTTCAACTGAATGTAAGAACGGAGAGATCTGCGGGATTTATGTACACAGATGTTTCAATTTGGCACCCCGGGTTGATAAGACTTCTGCTCAAGCAAACAGGATCATTTGTTTTATAATTAGATTCAAATTATCCAAAAGGCAGGGAAGTTATGCTTTATCTTTCAGCTGCAGAGCTACATCCAATTTTGCGCAATACACTTTAGACATTTTACACTTTATTCACAGCCACTGTGCCTTGAAAAGTGTCTTGAGCACTCTGAAAGAATGACAACATGAATAGAACATAGAACATAGATTATAGAACTGTACAGAACAGTACAGGCCCTTCAGCCCTCGATGTTGTGCCAACCTTATATCCTAGTCCAAGATCAAACCAGCCTACATACCCTTCATTTTACTATCATTCATGTGCCTACTCAAGAGTCACTTAAATGTTCCTAATGTCTCTGGCTTGACTACTACAGCTGGTAGTGCATTCCACACACCCACCACTCTCTGTGTAAAGAACCAACCTCTGACCTCTCCCCTAAATCTTCCTCCAATAACCTTAAAATTACGAACCCTTGTGTTAGCCATTTCTGTCCTTGGAAATAGTCTGACTATTCACTCTATCGATGCCTCTCATCACCTCGTACACCTCTAACAAGCAGCCTCTCACCCTTCTTCACTCCAATTGAGAAAAGCCTTAGCTTCCCTCAATGTTGTCTCAAAACATGTCCTCCTGTCCTGGTAAATCTCCTCTGCAACCTCTCTAAAGCTTCCACATCCTTCATGTAATGAGGTGACCAGAACTGTACACAATATTCCAAGTGTGGTTTAACCAGGGCTCTATGGTACTGCAGCATGATCTCACAGCTCTTAAATTCATATGAGTCTTTTTAATAGTCCTATCAACTTGGGTGGCAACTTGAAGGGATCTATGGACATGGACCCAAGATCCCTCTGTTCCTCCACATTGCCAAGAATCCTATCTTTAACCCTGTATTCTGCATTCAAATTCAACCTTCCAAAATGAATCACTTCACACTTTTCCAATTTGACCTCCATCTGTCACCCATCAGCCCATGTCTGCATCTTACCAATATTCCATTGTAACCTACAACAGCCCTCCACATTATCCACTACTCCACCTTCATGTTACCGGCAAACATACTAACCCATGGTTCCACTTCCTCATCCAAATCATTTATTAAAAACTATGAAGAGCAGATGTCCCAGAACAGATCCCTGTGGAACACCATTGGTCACCAAGCTCCCAGATGAATACTTTCCATCTACTACTACTCTCTATCTTCAACGAACCAGCTAATTCTGTATCCAGTCAGTGAAATTCCCTATATCCAATGCCTCCTTACTTTCTGAATGAGCCTGCCATGGGGAACGTTATCAAGCACCTTACCTAAATCCACGTAACACTACATCTACTGCTCTACCTTCACCAATGTGTTTTGACACATCCTCAGAATATTCAATATGGTTTGTGAGGCATGACCTGACCCTCACAAAGCCATGTTGACCATTTATAATCAATCTATGGTTTTCCAAGCAATCATAAATCCTGTCTCTCAGAATCCTCTCCAACACTTTGCCCACCACAGGTAAAACTGACTGGTTTATAATTCCCAGGATTATCTCTATTCCCTTTCTTGAACAAGGGAATAACATTTGCCACCCTCCAATCATCTGGCATGACTGCAGTGGACAGTGAGGATAGAAATATCATCGTCAAAGCTGCAGCAACATCTTCCCTCATTTCCTGTAGAAACCTTGGCATATCCCATCTGACCCAGGGGACTTAGGGTCATGTTATTCAAAATTTTCAGTACATCCTCCTTCCTAACATCAACCTGTTCAAGCATATCAGTCTACTTCATGCTGTCCTCAGAAATGTCAAGGTCTCCCTAAGCAGTGAATACTGAAACAAAGTATTCATCAATGACCCCACTCCCATCTCCTCTGACTACAAGCATGAGTTCCCTCCACTATCCCTGATCAGTCCTACCCTCACTCTGGCCATCCTCTTGTTCTCACTTAAATGTACAGTGCCTTCGGGTTTTCCTTAATCCTACCAGCTAAAGCTTTTTCATGCCCCCTTCTCGCTCTCCTCAGTCCATTCTTCAGTTTCTTCCTTGCTATCTTGTAACCATCTAGAGCCCTGTCTGATACTTGCCTCCTCAATGTTAAGGAAGCTTCCTTCTTCCTCTTGACTAGATGTTTCATATCCCTTGTCACCCAAGATTCCTTCACCCTACCATCCCATCCTTGTCTCAGCTAGACAAATCTATCCAGCACTAACAGCAAGTACTTCCTAAACAACCTCCACATTTCTGTTGTGCATTTTCCTGAGAACATCTGTTCTCAATTTAGGTGTCCCAGTTCCTGCCTAATTTTTATTAATTTCCTGCCTTTACTTCCTTCTCCCACAATTAAATACTTTCCGATACCATCTAGTCCTAACCCGCTCCATGACTATAGTAAAGGTCAGTGAGTTGTGATTATTAGCAGCAAAATGCTCTCCCACCGAATGATCTGACACCTGGCCTGATTCGTTGCCAAGCACCAAATTCAACATGACCTCCCCGCTAGTCAACCCATCTACATAATTGAACCAAGAATCGTTCCTGGACATACCTGACAAATACTACTCCATCCAAACTACTTGAACTAAGGAGGTTCCTATCAACATTAGGGAAGTTAAAGTCACCTCATGACAACAACCCTGTTACTTCTGCACCTTTCCAAAATCTGCCTCCCAATCTGCTTCTCTGAGCCTCTGTTGCTAGGTGGGGGGTCTGTACAAAAACTCCCAATAAAGTGACTGCTCCTTTCCTGTTTCTGCTTCCACCCATACTGACTCTGTAGTCAAACCCTCCTTGACAACCTCCCTTTCTGCAGCTGTGATTCTATCCCTGAGTAGCAATGCCACTCCTCCACCTCTTTTACCTCCCCCCTCCCATTCCTTTCAAATCATCTAAATCCTGGAACATCCAACAATCATTCCTGCCCCTGTGATTTCCAAGTCTCGTCATGGCCACAATATCATAGTTCCAACTATTAATCCATGCTCTAAGTTCATCACCTTTATTCCTGATACTTCTTGCATTAAGATAGATACACTTAAACCCATCAGACTGATTAAAACTTTGCCCTATCAACTGTCTATCCTTCCTCACACACTGTCTGCACACTGAACATGGCTGTTTACTAGTTACTCCATCCTCAAATCCATAGCTCTGATTCCCACCTCCTGCCAAACTAGTTTAAACTTCAGTGGTACCTTAAGCATAGAGGGGGTGGTATTGTTCTCCTTCAAGCAGAGAATGTCAAAGGGAGAATCAATCGAGATGTTCAGATTTACATCTGGATTTTAATAAAGAAAATAACAAAAAGCTGTTTCTATTGCAAGGAGGATAGCAAACAGAAGCTTTAATATCATTTGCTAAAGAGCAAGAAGGGAGCTGAAATATATATATTTTCTTGACACAGAGTCGCTGTGATTTGGAATGTTTAGTCTGAAAGGGTGGTACATTGTAGAATGTAGAAGCTTTGGAGAGGGTGCAGAAGAGGTTTACCAGGAGGCTGCCTGGATTAGAGGGTACAATCTCCAAGGAGAGGCTAGAAAAAACTCGGATTGTTTTCTCTGGAGGGGTGGAGGCTGAGGGAAGACTCAATAAAAATCTATAAAATTATGTGATGTATAGGTAGGTTTGGCAGTTAAAATCTTTTCCCAGAGTTGAAATGTCTAAAATTAGGGGGAATACATTTAAGTTGAGAGGGTTAAATTTCAAAGGAAATGTGTGGGGCAAGTTTTTGACACAGACTGGTAGGAGTCTGGACCACGCTGCTAGGGTGATGGTGGGGACAGATATGGTATCGGTGTTTAAAAGACTTTTAGATGAGCAGATGAATATGCAAGGAATGAAGGGGTATGGACCAAGGGCAGGCAGAAGCGATTAGTTAAGTTTGGCATCATGCTCGGCACAACACTGTGGGCTGAAGGGCCTGAACCTGTGCTGTACTGTTCTACAGGTTCATTCATAACTTTCAGAGGCATACGGCAGAAGAAAGTATTTGTAGGGCTGTGGGGTGAAAAGTGAGAGTAATTGGTGAGCTCGATCATACCACAAATATAACCACAATGTGTTAAATAGCTTCCACCTACACCATCTGATTCTATGAGTTACAGCTTCAGGTGTTGCATTTCTTACTACACTGGTAGGTGGAAGCATAATGACAGGACTTTAAAAAAGATTTTGCTTTGGTGAGATTAAAGGTATTAACCTTCCAGCGAACAGATCCATAGTTGTGTGTAAGTGTTGATGCCTATAGTAATGTGACAGTCCACTAAATTACTGGAAAGTGGTAAATGGTGCATAATATTTTTTGCAAACATCTCAAATTGAGTATAAACTGCGCTGTCAATATTTTCAAATGTGTTCAGGAAATCATCAGTGTTAATTATTTCATATTTTGCAGAACATATGATGATACAATTCACATTTGTCAGTTAACTTGAACAGGGATATTTAATCCATAATTAGTAAGCATACAACTGATGTTGCTTAAAGTCTTAGATTGAAGACCATATAAATTAGGAGCAGGAGTGGTCCCTTTATCCTTTGAGCTTGCTCCACCATTCAGTAAGGTCATGGCTGTCCTGAAGACTTCACAATCCTGCATTCTCCCAATAACCTTTCATCCCCTTGTTTAGCAAGAACCTAACAAACTCTGCCTTAAAAATATACAAAGTCTCTGTTTCCACCACCTTTTGAGGAAATATTCATGTTTCTTTATGAGAAACAATTTTCCCTGATCATAATCTTAAAAGGGGGACTCCTTTTTTTAAGCAGTAATTCTAGATTTAAGCTCAAGAAGAAGCACACCTTCCACACTGTGAGGGCACCTGAATATACATAATTGGTTCAATCACCTCTTACTCTTCTGAAACTCCAGCAGGGAGAAGTCTCCTATGTTCAATGTTTCTTTTTAAAACAACACACCTATTCCAGAAATTACTCTAGTTGACATTCTCTGAACCACTTCCTACGTTCCTTTAATAAAGTGTCCAGTGCAGTCGATAATGCTCCCAAAAGGACTTCACAAATGCCCTTTATAACAGTTTTGGTTCAATCCCCTTTGTAATAAGCTGTGATATTCCACAAGCTTTGCTTTACTTGCATGCTAACCTTTTGCAATTCAGGCATGAAGCCACACAGGTCACTAGGACACTCTACACTGTGCAGGAGTAAACTGAGAGAGATGTGCCATCAGGACATTTTCAAAACATTGTTATTAAAGGGGTGCAACAGGCGAGAACTCTAAAATCAAAATTGCACAGAAGCAAGCAAGAAATAAAAACATTTACATTTATACAGTTTTCACATTGGACAGATTTAAGGACTACATCAATCCATCCATTGCTGTGACCAGGCTATTGTTCACTCTCTGACTCTAGATTAGAGTGGTGCTGGAAAAGCACAGCAGTTCAGGCAGCATCCGAGGAGCAGGAAAATCAACGTTTCGGGCAAAAGCCCTTTATCAGGATTTCCTGATGAAGGGCTTTTGCCCGAAACATCGATTTTACTGCTCCTCGGATGCTGCCTGAACTGTTGTGCTTTTCCATCACCACTCTAATCGAGACTCTGGTTTCCAGCATTGCAGTCCTTGTTTTTACCCACTCTCTGACTCTACCATTACCTCCATCAGAATCCAGCACATGGTACATTTTAATTGACAGGGAGTCACTTTTCTCCCCACTTGAACATTTTTCACAAAAATTAATACAGAGGATAATAATGCAAAAGAAATTTCATCAAGTACTTCTCCAAAATGAAGCAATATGTTGGCTGCAAGTTAAGATTCCTAATCCTTTTTGGTGTCTGTTCACAATAGTATAATCAAATAAAGCTGTAAAATATATTTGAGTGCAATCAGGAAAGAACGTTATTGAATAAATACTATTCCCATTCAAAATAATGGAAGTGAGTGAGTGAGTGAGTGAGCTAATGAGTGAGTGAGTGAATGAGTGAGTGAGTGAATGAGTGAGTGAATGAGTGAGTGAGTGAATGAGTGAGCAAGTGAGCAAGAGAGACTACATCTGAAGTATCACATGCAATTTTGGTTCCTTTACTTGAGGAAGGATATAGTTGCTTTAGAGGCAATTCAGAGGTGCTCATTTGATTGATTGCATTGATTGATGAGAGATTGAGCAGCTTAGGGGAATGCAGCAACTACCAAGTTTGTAGCATCATAGAACAATACAGTACAGAACAGGCCCTTCGGCCCACGATGTTGTGCTGAACATTTGTCCTAGCTTAAGCACCCATCCATGTACCTATCCAATTGCCGCTTAAAGGTCACCAATGATTCTGACCCTGCCACTCCCACAGGCAGTGCATTCCATGCCCGCACAGCTCTCTGGGTAAACAACCTACCCCTGACATCCCCCCTACACCTTCCACCCTTCACCTTAAATTTATGTCCCCTTGTAACACTCTGTTGCACCCGGGGAAAAAGTTTCTGACTGTCTACTCTACCTATTCCTCTGATCATCTTATAAACCCCTATCAAGTCACCCCTCATCCTTCGCCATTCCAACGAGAAAAGGCCTAGCACTCTCAACCTATAGGCCTTCTTACAAGCTCTATCCACCTGAGTGGCAACTTTCAAAGAGCTATGAACATAGACCCCAAGATCCCTCTGCTCCTCCACCTCACTAAGAACCCTACCGTTAACCCTGTATTCCGCATTCTTATTTGTCCTTCCAAAATGGACAACCTCACTCTTGACAGGGTTGAACACCATGATTGGCTCTGCTGTACAGCAGTAGAAGACTGAGAGACATTTAGTGATAGGGACTCAATTATAAGGGAACCGACAGGTGGTTCTGAGGCATCCAGCTAGATTTTCAAAGGCATGTTGTCTCCATGATGCTAGGGTTGGAGATGTCTCAGAGTGTCTGCAGAGCTTTCTGAAAGTGGGGTGGGGGATGAACACCAGCAGTCGTGGTACATGTCAGTACCAAAGACATGAGTTAAACAAAATGAGATCCTGTTGCAAGAAATTTGAGAGTTAGGTAGTAGATTAAAGAGGAAAATGATGTAGGTTGTAATCTCTGAATTACTTCCAGTGCCACACACTACTCAGTAGAGGAATAGGAAGGTAGGGCAGATGAATGTGTGGCTAAATATACAGTGGCAGATCTAATCCTCAGAAATGAAGCTGGCCCAGTGGGTGAGCCTCTTGAGAATAGTGATCATAACACTGTAAGTTTCAAAGTCAGTTCCTGGAAAGAGCGAAGGATAGTGCAGAAGTGTCTAAATTCAGGAAAGGCTTATTTTAATTTCACTAGACAGGATCTTCCAAACATTGATAAGGGACAGGTAAGTCTACATTAGGAAGGTAGGGGTCTTTTAAAAGTAGTGTAGTGAGAATTCAGGGCCAGTTTGTTCCTCTTGGAGGGAAGAACAAGGGCAGCAAATCCATGGAACACAGAATGTCAAAGGATATCAAGCATTGATAAAGAAAAAGAAGCAAGCATACTCCAGGTATAAATAGGGAGACCCTTCTCAAATATAGAGACTGTAAGGATTTATTTCAAATTAAGTTAAGAGGGCAAAGAGGGGCCATGAAATATTTTTGGTTCATAAAAGGAGAAATACATAGTAGCTAGAGATACCAGTTGGATGATGAGGTCCTAGAACACATTAAGATTAATAAAGAAGAGTGATTACATGTTTTAGTGGACATATAGGCGCATAAGTCCACAGGACCTGATGAGATGAATCCAAAGCTGCTGTAAGAGGTAAGGAAAGAGATTGGTAGGGCCTTGGAGGAGATATTTAATACTTTGTTGGCCACAGGTGAAGTGCCAGATGACTGGAGGATAGATAATGTGGTTCCTTTGTTCAAGAAGGGCAGTAGGGATAGGCCAAGTAATTGCAGACTAGTTAGTCTTAGGTCAGTGGTATGAAGATTATTGGAAAAAATTCTGAAGGGCAGGATTAATAAATACTTAGAAAGGTAGAGACTGATCAGGGACAATCATCATGGATCTGTTGGAGGCAGGTACTGTCTGCCTAATTTAGTTGAATTTTTTGGAAAGGTGACTAAATATATCGATGAGGGTAATGCAGTTAATGTGGTTTGTATGGTCTTTAGTAAGCCCTTTGACAGGACTGGGAAGGCTGGTCCAAAAGGTAAGGGCCCACAGAATCCAAGGCAAGTTGGCAAATTGATCTAACATTGACTTGCAAACGGGAGGCAAATGGAGATGGCGGAGGGTTGTTTTTGTGATTGTGAGCTTGGAACCAGTGGCATGCCATCGGGATCAGTGCTGGGACCCTTGCTATTTGTTGTGCACATTACTAATTTGAATGTGAATCTAGAAGGCATGTTTAGCATCTTTACAGAGGACATGAAAATTTTGATTGTGAGGACGTTGGCCTCAGACTACAGTCTGATATTGATCAGCTGTTAAAATTGGCAAGGCAATAGCAGATGGAATTTAATTCTATTAAGAGCAAGATAATGCATTTTTTGAGTTCTAATAAGAGAAGGATATACACAATGAATGGTAGGTCCCTAGGCTGTACTGAGGAACAAAGGGACCTTGGTGTACAAGTCCATAGATCCCAAAGTTGCCAATACTGATGGACAGGGCAGTGAAGAAGGTGTACAGGATGTAGGACCAATTACTGCAGATGCTGGAATCTGTACTGAAGACAACAAATGCTAGAGATCACAGTGGGTCTGACAACATCCATGGAGAGAGAGCAAGCTAACGTTTTGAGTCTAGATGGGCCCTGATGAAGAGACATCTAGACTCAGAACGTTAGCTTGCTCTCCTTCTATGGTTGCTGGTCTGACAAGGTATGTGAGATACTTGCCTTCATTAGTCGGGAGCATAGAATATAGGAGCAAGGATATTTTGTTCGAACTGTTTAAAACATTGGTTCGGTCACAGATGGAATACTGTGTGCAATTCTGGTCACCACACTATCAGAAGGACATGATTGCACAGGAGAGGGTGCAGAGGAGATTCACCAGCATGGGAGGTTTCAGTTATGAGGAGAGACTGGATAGGCTGAGTTTGTTTTCCTTGGAGCAGAGGAGGCTGAGAGGCGAGTCTGATCGTTGTGTACAAAATTATGAGAAGCACAGGCAGAGAAGGTCATGAACATCTTTTTCCCATGGAGGCATATCTAAGACCAGTAGGCACAAGTTTACGTTGAGGAGCAAATGATTTAGAGGAGATATGAGAAAATAGAATTCAATCTTGAATGAGGGGTCAACATTTTCAATAAGATATAGTAGATATAAAACAGAGATAGGGAAAAATTACTTCTTTTGAAGGGTAGTGAATCTGTGGCATTCATTACCCAGAGTGTGGCAGATGCTGTGACATTGAGTAAATTTAAGGAAGAAATACATTTTTAATTAGTAATGGGTTGAAGAGTTATGAATATGGAGTTAAGGCTGAGATGAGATCAGCCAGGATTATATTAAATAGTGGAGCAGGCACAAGGGGCTGAATTGCCTACTCCTGCTCCGAGTTCTTATGTTCTTATGTTATGAATAAACACTTTAAGTGGCCAGCCCAAAATCTCTTCAAGCAATGCTTCCTGGACCAAGTTAAAAATCACACAACACCAGGAACACTTGTGCATACAGCTGCAACTTGAAACTTAAGAGGATTAAAAAATCAAAAGCAAAAGATTGCGGCAGGCTGCCAATAAATAAAATAATTAAAATTTCAAGAAGTGATTTTCAAAGAGGTGTACTGGCCACCAAAGGTTGGCTTTGGATAATTGGGGCTGATTGATCTCACAAGAGGCACGGAATGGGAGTCTACGTTGCCTCAGTATCTCTGCAATCATGATGACTTAGCAGCTCTTGGAGAAAGGTAAAAACAATGACTGCAGATTAGTGGTGCTGGAAAAGCACAGCAGTTCAGTCAGCATCCAAGGAGCAGTAAAATCAACATTTCGGGCAAAAGCCCTTCATCAGGAATACAAAAATGTTCTCTTGTCAGCAATACTTACATTCTAAGGAAAAGTAAATTTTAAGGAGTGACCATTTGACTTATAAGTTGACTAAATTTCAGACAAAGGCAAGAAAAGTTACCTATTATAAGAACTCTTGCATAAGATAATTCATAGCATCCTCCTTTGCTTTTCATGAAAGTGCAAGGATATAGTAAACACTGATTCAAGTGTGTTCAATGCTTTCCTTCTAACCCTAGAACCAGCCAGCAGCCAATCAGTGTGCTCCAACCGTCCTCATGACAATGTTCAGTCTTGAAAAGCTCCTGCTCCACCCATTGACTGCTTTAACTCCAGTGAGGTGTCCTGCCAAACCCAGGCCAGTGGTAATTTTGAGAGAGTCCTGGCAGCTCCAGCACAAGGTGAACAGGTGGCATCTCCAACATCATGAAAGGCTGAGGTAAGCAGGAAAATAAAAAATTACAGGATGAAAATATGTCTATTTCCTGTGTTGTATTGTGTTGATGTGGAAGCTATTTTTGCTGGCCTGCTTGTTTGCAGCCATTTTAGTCAGTCATGATATTGCTCTCACCTGTCTTGGCCCATTGCCCTGGCTAGTTTCGCGCGTAGTAGAACATTCTGTATCAACTATGTAACTTCTGCCTTTCCCACATAACTTCTGCTTGTTTATGTGCAGCTACCTGCATTGACTCAAGGTCTAAGAATAATAGCTTGTTATTTACAATCTTAGAAGGTTGATCTTAAAATCTGTCTGGAGTATAGCCACGAAAGTGCTCTAAGTGACTACTTTGTGGTTCAGCTCGGCATCTGTTGTAATGTATAAATCCGCAGTGATCTAAAGTGCTTTGTAGTATCACCAGACCATACTAATGTGCAGCTTGGGTGAATTGGCCATGCTAAATTACCTGTAGTGTTAGGTGCATTAGTCAGGGGTAAATGTAGGGGAATGGGTCTGGGTGGATCGCTCTTTGGAGGGTCAGTGTGGACTTGTTGGACTGAAGTGGCTGTTTCCATACTGTAGGGAATCTAAAGAAAAGTGTGCTCCTCAGGGTATCATGCAATAAAGTTTGTCAATGCTCAGGGTCTGAGTCTGGAGAATTTCTTTAACAGTTGGGGTTTACACATTCTCTTCAGTAGCTGCATGAGCTGTTATATCACCAATTGGGTTTATTAATTTGAATGTAGAACACAGAACATTACAGTGCAGTACAGACCCTTTGGTCCTCGATTTTTAACAGCTGTGACTTGAACTGTTGTTGCCTTTGTACATGTTACTCTGGAAATACTGCTTTTGTGGCCTAAGGATGGTACTGAGTTTCTCATTTAGAAAGTCTGTTTCTACACTTTTCCACAAAAGCAGTGGTGCTCTGGCAATCTCCTTTTTAGTCTTAAAGTATTCCCAGCAACTAAGAATGTAGATTGATGGGAGGTGAAAAGTTCAAAAGAAATATAAAGCTGTCTGGTGCCAAAAATAAAACATTGGAAACTTGGTGGATGTTCAGTTCATATGTTCAATATTTGACTCTGTGCCTGTTCACTGCTCATTTTGCTGTGTGCTGTTAGTCAAGATAATGGGATGGTTACAGTGAAATTGAAATCAAACATTATGAATGAGAGGAGCAGACATTTTAGAAACTTTGAAATAAAGCTTTTGTTTGCGCACAGTGTTAGAGCCATAGTCATACAACATGGAAATAGACCCTATGGCCCAACACATCCAGTCTGAACAGCTTTCCTAAACTGAATTAGCCCCATTTGCCTGTGTTTGGCCCATATCTCTCTCTGTCCATGTAGCTGTCCAAATGCCATTTAATGCCAATGTACTTGTCTCCACCATCTCCACCATAGACACCAACTTCTGTGTGAAATGTTGCCCCAGTCATCAAATGTAACAGAGTGGGGAATTGGAGATGCTGCAAGTCCTTATTTAGAAATAGCAAAATATTTGATATAAAATGCCAGTTTGTCTGTTTTGTAATAGCAGCACCCTTGCAGAAACTCATTTTGTCGAGTTTCAGTCACAAAAATGTCAGTGGGAATATTCTAAATGCCAATCATAAACAATGCAAACAAGAAATGGATCAGAAAGGTCTTGCATGAGATTTTGATAGACAGGCATAAAATGTATGGATTTATATTGCACTGGTAGAAATAGCAAAATGACATTTTGCTCAATGTGTTAAATTCTGCAGTTTATTTTAGACAATGTGTTTCTTTTCTTTAATGTCTCAATCCTCTGTCCTTTCTCCGCTTCTATTAGCACATTTCTTCTCTTTACCTTACATGCCACTGCTCTCCACATTCAAAAGATAGTCCCTCACCGTTTTTGCCACTGCCAATGTGATCCAGTAGCAAGGCATCCTCTCCTCCCCTCCCATCCCCTTTGTGTTCTCTTCTCTCCATCTAGGGCAGCCTGGTGCTCTCTGAATAGCCCCAAACAAACGAACCCCGAACATAATGAGAAATCAAATACTTACCCTTTACCTTTTGAACACAGAGATAACGAGATGTTCACCTCATCTCTCAAGATCCCAAGTGCACATTTGGTGATTGCTCGCAAAGAACTGTACACAAGTGTGATCCTTGAACTTCTGGTTGCCCGTTATTTCAATTCTCCTTTGACTTCCACTCTGCCCTGTCTGTTTTATCCTTCCTGCACTGTTTTCATGAAGCACAGTAAAAGCTTGAACAGTGCCTTACTTTTTGATCAGGTTGTTTTAAGTGTTCTGGACTGAACATGGTGTTCAATGCTTTTACTTCCAAACCTGAGGTCTAACATTTTCAGACAACCGATGTTGTTCATGACTCTGCTATTGTTCTACAGACCTGTAGTTTGACCTTCAGTGTAGAGGCACACTTCAACGAGGAAAACAATAGCTTGGCACAACTGTTTCATACTGTGCACATAGTATTGGTTCTGAAGGCTTCTGCATATTGCCACCAATAATAGTCAGAGACTCCAGGAGAAGATCAAATAATGGTTGTGGCCCCCACACTCTGAGCTCTCCCCAAATATTTTGCAGCTAATCAGTGTATCACAGCACACTGATTGTAAACCAATCCTTGAGCGACATTTTTAAATTGCCTTTGCTGTTAGGTTTGATTTCACCATTTCATCTCTCATGTCTTTCACCTTTGCACAGAGCTTCCTTCTTCCTCTTTCATCCTGTCTTCTCTGTTCATGTCTCTGTCCTCGCTTTAAACCTATTACTACTTTTAGTTCTCATCGAAGATCAGAAATTTGAAATCTTAACTCTGTTTTTCTCTCTCCACAGAGCAGCTGAACATCTTCCTCATTTCTGATTTGGAGATGCTGGTGTTGAACTGGGGTGTACAAAGTTAAAAAATCGCACAACACCAGGTTATAGTCCAACAGGTTTAATTGGAAGCACGCTAACTTTCGGAGTGACGCTCCTTCATCAGGTGGTTGTGGAGGACACAATTGTAAGGCATAGAATTTATAGCAAAAATTTACAGTGTGATGTAACTGAAATTATACATTGAAAAATACCTTGATTGTCTGTTGAGTCTTTCATCTGTTCGAATACCATGACAGATTGATTCTAATGTAAAAAATGAGATAAGAGCTTTACATGAAGTCATGCAGTTTTTGAATAAAGTACGATGTAACTCCCTATGGGTATGGTCTCAACCGGGACTTTGGGTTTATGTCACACTACAGGTGACCACCATTGCACTATATACACACACAGACACTCCTACACACACACAGACACAGACTTACACACACCCTTATAGACACACACACACTCCCACACTCACACATGCATCCTCTCAGACTTAGACCACTCTACACTCATACACACACATATACACTCTCTCTCACAGACATTCACAACCCCCCACCCCCACCCCCACCACAGACACAGACACAGACACACACTCGCACACAGCCACAAAGACCCACATGCACATATATACATATATTTTGTGGGATGAATTTGTACTTGCAGAGTTACATTGTACTTTGCTCAAAAACTGCATGAATTCATGTAAAACTCTGTTATCTCACTTTTTAGATTAGAAACAATCTAAACATCATGGCATAGAGAACACAGGTGTTGAACACACCTTCAACATATTGTTACAGTTAACCTGAGAATGCAAATTTAAAAAAAGGTTTTGTGATTTACACATGAAAGAAGGGAAACTATCATGGTATTCGAACAGATGAAAGATTCAACAGACAATCAAAGTATTTTTCAATGTACAATGTCAGTTACATCACACTGTAAATTTTTACTATAAATTCTCTACCTTACAATAGTGTCCTCCACAACAACCTGATGAAAGAGCAGTGTCAAGGAGCTAGTGTGCTTCCAATTAAACCTGTTGGACTATAACCTGGTGGTGATTTTTAACTTCCTCCATTTCTGGTTTGGATTTTGAGTCATAGAGATGTACTGCACAGAAACAGACCCTTTAGTCCAATACATCCATGACTACCAGATATCTTAAATTAGTCTCGCCCCATTTGCTAGCATTTTGCCTATATCCCTCTAAACCTATTCATATACCCATCCAGATGCCTTTTAAATGTTGTAACTGTACCCACCTCCACTTCCTCTGGCAGTGCATTCCATACATACAATACCCTTTGGTTGACAAAGTTGCCCCTGAGGTCCTTTTTAAATCTTTCCCCTCTCACCTTAAATCTATGCCCTCTAGCTTTTGGATTTCTCTACCCTTGGGGAAAAGATATTGGCTATTCACCCTACTCATGCCCCTCATAAACTTGATTAAGATCACAGTAATTACCATTCCCAGTTTAAATTTCATAGAACATAACTCAAGTTTGTTCAACGTCTCTGTATAACTTAACTCATGGAATCCAAATTTTGGTGATAGAGGCAGAAAAAAAGGAGGGAACTTGTATAATTTATTCTCAACAGATTACATGGCACACATGAGCATTCCCTGACAGGAGATGACTGGTTACAGAACTAAAGTGAATGGATGGAATTAAGGTTCAGATCAGTGATGATCTAACTAATTCAATGGGCTGAGTATTCCACATTTTTCCTGTTGGAAGGTGACAGTGAAAGAAGAGGATCTGATGGGAAGTTTAGCTGATCTGGTGCCCTTAAAAGCATTTTTAGAAATAACTTCTGGTTTTATATCTGTGTCTAAAATCTTTTCATCTTTGCACACATGTCTCCAATATTCACATTCAAAGAAGCTTGGAAATCATTGTATGCATCATACTCATCTTCAGCTGTTCCTTTTTACTGGTTTGGTCTTAAATTAGATTTTGTGATTTCTGTCATCAGTACTCATCTGGTGAATAGTGACTGTGCCTAAAGCAAAATATGTGCAAATGCACATGTTTTCACAAAAGCAATTTGCACATACGAAGACTAAGGTGTTATCTTTCATGAAAAACAGTGGAAAAGTATAAAGATTTAATGGGACAATCATGTGTGCATTAAAGAAAATAGCTTCTTCATATACTGCCACCGATATTGGAGACAGCAGCCAGCACAGTAATCAACAATTATTATGCCGATTATAGAGTTTGTAGTGAGGTTAGCTGGGTGGAGCCCAGAATTCCCTGATTGGACCAGGTCAACAACCTCAATCAGGGAGCCTTGGCTGACAGATATAAACAGGAATGTCAGTACGGAGGAGGGAGGGCAGGTCTGAAGACCTTCTCGTGGGTCTGCTCCTGGGCCTGGCCAAACTGGCCATCAATAGGTCCAGGCAGCGGGCCGTGGAGGGGTTCGTTAGGGCCGACTGCCTGCCCCTCTTCTGCAGTTACGTTAGAGCCCGGGTGTCCTTGGAGAAGGAGCACGCGGTGTCCACCAACACCCTGGAGTTGTTCAGGGAGAGGTGGGCGCTGCAGGGAGTGGAGTGCATCATTTCTCCCTCCAACTCTATTTTGATTTAGTCCCTACCCTCCCCTTCACTGTTTCGATCACACAGCACTGCGCTTTGATTTAAAGGGCAGTGTTTGTCACTGGCCATCCGGGTGTTTTCCTATCTTCCTGGTGGTGGAATTTGAATAAAGATTCGTGCACCTTGTGTCTCACACCTACACACACACCATGGGTGCTGGGGAAAAATAAGCACTACCGCAGTTAGGCGGTAGTGTGGGGGTTTTAAAAAAAAACAGGAGCAATCAGGGAGCCCTGGCTGACTGGTATAAACAGGAGTGTTGTTCAGGGAGGGGTGGGTGTCGCAGGGAGTGGAGTGCATTATTTCTCCCTCCAACTCTATTTTGATTTAGTCCCTACCCTCCCCTTCACTGTTTTGATCACACAGCACTGCCCTTTGATGTGAAGGGCAGTGTTTGTCACTGGCCACTCGGGTGTTTTCCTATCTTCCTGGTGGCAGAATTTGAATAAAGATTCGTGCACTGTGTGTCTTTCACTGTGTATCACACCTGCACACACACACACCATGGGTGCTGGGAAAAAAATAAGCACTACCACGGTTAGGCGGTTGTGTGGGGGTTAATTTTAAAAAAAAAACAGGAATGTCAGGGGTTCTGTTCACTCCGAGCTAGCTGGATCAGTGTCATGTACTATTCATGTGTAAATAAAACATTACTTGGTGACAATACTGGCCTTCACGGAACTATTTCATCTGCAACTTCCTTTCAATTTTTTTGTAGCATTTTGCATAGCAGCCAATAGCAATTAACAAACAATTTTAGCATGGAACCTTTCGAGGGTTTCTGTGTTCAGGGTGATGGTGAGTCTCCACCTCCGGGCAAGAGATTAAACCAAGGTCCTGTCTGTTCTCTCAGGTGGGTATAAAAGATTATACTGCACTATTTTGAAGAAATGAGTAGAGTTTTCAGCAGTGCCTTGGTCAATGTGTATTCACAATTGTTATCCCTTAAACGGGCTAACTGATCATCATCTTTGCTGCCAGATTTTCCACATTAGTATAGCGACTACACATCTAAAATGTTCATTGATTGTGTCATAACTCACTGGAGTAATGTTCTGGAAATCAAGTCCCATTATTCCCAGAGTTGTCACAAATTTGATTAATCCAGAAATTACCAAATGTTAGCAAACTATATTAAACAGTTTAAGGGAACAAGCAGATTTTTTTTGTTATCAACAAAATAACCATTTAAAATATTCAAACTGCTTTTAACCAGTCAAAAAAAAGCTTATATTGTTAACTTCTAACTCTATTACTTTAACTCTACCCCTTTATAAAATTCCCATACATAGATGAATAAAATCACTAAGAAACAAGACTCAGGTATTATTGATGGGAAAGGGGGAAATAAGGATCAAATGAGCACACTTCTGGCACAAGTCACAGATTTTGTTGAGGTATTTTGCTTCATTTTCTTCTCGACTACTTGCATTCCTTGTTCATTATACAATTTTGTAGACACACCAATTTTCAGTCTTTCATTCACTGTTTGAGGATGTGGTTTTTCAGTCTTTTTGAATGTGATTTTTCTCTTTTCCTTTCAACAAGGGAATCTGCAAAGAGCAGTTTACTGGGAATTGAATTGAATTAAATCAGATTTTTATGTTCTGTCATTATAGGAGTGAGAAAGGGAAAGGGGGAAGAGGAAGAGAGAGAGAGAGAGAGATACTTTCCTGGCTCAAGCATTTCATCTATCAACACATTCAAGGCTATAACCATTCACCCAGAGATCAATCAGGAAATGTTTCCTTCCTTGAGCTCTCTTGAACCCACAGAATGGGTCCTGGTTGAACAAACACCACCACACACACACACACACACTCTCTCACTCTCTCTGTCTCTCTCTTGCTCTCTAGAATTGTAACCCACTGCTTATGCAACTCACAAAATGTTTCAGTAATTTCTTCAAACTGGAGACACCTTCTTGCATAGTTTCCTTGGTTTAATTTATTTCCCCATTTTTAGTTCACAGTAGCAAAAAATGAGGTCTTTACAACTGTAATGCACTTTTGGAAGTCCAGTGTTTGATACACTCCATAACAACAGCAAGCTATTCCAAAGGATTAATACCATTCTTGCTGGAAAATTGCTTTTTACTTCTTTGACACTGGCTAAACCTCTGGGGAAAATAATGTTGTTTCACTTTCTTCAGGCACTACAATCAGCATGATTCAGAAAGAAAGGCATTAATCATGACCTTAGGTCTTCAGCTATTTCTTTCAGATCAAGAAAAGTTATTGCCGCCTTCATCAGTTATGGTACAACATAATCCAAATCCTGCATCATCTTTAAGGATATGGGAGAGAAATCCCAAAGATAACAGCAAATTGCTTCAGCATAGTTAGGTCTGAGAATACGTGGACAATGATTTTGAGGGAATGGCATTCAGATGTGAGCTGGATTAGGAAGGTATTTACACCTCACAACAGGACTAGAGAAATAACTTATACTTCGATGAGGCTTTTTGGATGTTAAACTGGCAGAACAGGTCACGCAACTGTAGTAAAAGGTGCAAGATTTTTCAATTTATTCTTGGAATGTGGGCATCACTTGGAAAGGTTAGCATTCACTGTCCATCTTTAAATTCCGCTGAGCGATGATGATCCATGTTCTTGAACTAATGCAGTACTACATGGTATAAGTATACCCACAGTGCTTTATTTTTTGTACCGTTTAGTACAATGGAATGCCAGCATATTTCAGTCAAGAGTCAACTATTTTGCTTTGGGTCCAAAGTCATAGATGGACCAGATCCAATAACAAGTTCCTCCTCTGAAAGATATCAATTGAACCAGATGAATTTTTGGAACAATTCAGTAGTGTCATGATCATTAATATTGAGATATTAGCATTTTAGCCCTGATTTATTAACTATGTATAAAATTCCCCAAGCAAACTTGGTGGGATTTGAACTCCTATCTCTGGAAAATTTGTCCTTGCTTCAGAATTAGGAGTCCATCAAAATCAATGAAATGAAACATGGGTGCCTCAAAGATAAACAGAGCAGACCATTCCTACTCACTGGTGGTGAAGGTAAAAGTATTTGCAGTTCAGCTTAGAAAGGCAAAAACATTTTCCAAGGCTCCCCTCCTGCCTTCCTGAAAAGTTCCTCACTGTGTAGGAGAGTGGTATATGTAAAGAGTGTGGGACCAATTGGATAGGTCTTTCAGCATTGACAAGACAAACAGAATAGCTTCTTCGACATGCCAGAAGCAGTGTGCAGGATTCTCTTTCTTTGAGGAATTCTAGCCATGGAGGGAGGGCAGTGAATGTTTACCAGATTGATTCGTGGATTGCAGGGCTGACATACAGATAGAAATGATATCTGCTACGGCGATATTCAGAGTTTAGAAGAATGAGGAGGGACCTCACAGAAACCTGCAAAATTCGAGTATGACTAGACACAGTAAATGTAGTAATGATGTTGCTTTTGTGGTGTTAGTTGATAGATAAATATTGAGTAGAATGCCATAGATTACTAAGAGAAAATGAGGACTGCAGATGCTGGAGATCAGGGTTGGAGGTGTGGTGCTGGAAAAGCACAGTCAGTCAGGCAGCATCTAAGGAGCAGGAATGTTGGGGGGCAAGGGGGCTGAGAGATAAATAGGGGGTAGGGATGGGGTTGGGGGAAAAGGTAGCTAAAAAGGCAATAGGTGGATGCAGGTGGGGGGGGGAGTGGGGTGCGATAGTGATACGTTGGTGGGGAGGGTGGAGTGGATAGATGAGAAGGAAGATGGCCAGGTCGGACAGGTCAAGAGGGCAGTGCTGAGTTGGAGGCTTGGATCTGGGATAAGTTGGGGGAGGGAGGATTTGGAAACTAGTAAAGTCAACATTGATGCTGTGTGGTTGAAAGAAGATGATGTGTTGCTCATGATTTTAAAAATCTCTAACGTATTTCCTTTCAGCCTGTTTTCCTCCAAAGAGATCTGTCCCAGCTTCTTTGATCTTTGTCACCATGGATTGGGCAGATATCTTCTCTTTTGTAAAGTCAGATACAAAGTATTCATTTAACAACTGGTTTTGCCTTCACCTACATTAGTAAAGCCAATTTTCTGTTCTCTGATCAGACCTACTTCTCCTTTAACTATTCTATGATATTTTATATTTCAATAGGAGGCTTTGGGTTTCCCCTTTGTTATCTGCAAGTCTTTTCTCATAGTTCCTATTTGCTTTTCTTATTTGTTTTCTCACCTTCCCCTCTAAACCTTCAATATTCCAAGTGATTCTCATTTTTTTCTAACTTACACCTGTCATAAGCACACATTTTCCTTCTAATGTTAATTTCTACCTCTGCTTAATCATTGAGGAAACTCTGGATTTGTTTGTTCTACTGTTCCATTAGAGAAAATATACCTTGAGTATATCTTAATTGTCTGCTCTTTGAAATATTTTTCCTATCAATTTCTTATTCCAATCAATCTTGCCTTACTCTCATCGAGCCACATTGAAGTCAATTCTCTTCCAATTGATTTTTCTTGCTCTGGATTGTTGCACATCATTCTCTAGCACCATGTTGAATTTTATCTGGGGTCATCCATCTGAGAAAGCAGACTGGCCTTGTTTCAACATTTCTTCTGAATAACAGCATCCCTGAGAGAGCAGCACTCCCTCAGTTCAGCACTGGAGCTTTAGCCGAGATGATTCATTCAAATATCTGTGGAGATGCACTCTATCAAGCCTAAAGAGAAGGATCTCACTTGGTGTTTGGAGAAATGAGTGTGTGCACTATACATTGTGACTTGTCATCATCATTTGATTTTTGTAATTGTTCATTTTAGAGGCCAAAGCCATTCAGTCCAGCTCATGAAATACTTAGTCTCCTGCAGAAATAATTGCAACTTAACACTGGATATACCATGATGTTCACTATCAATATAACGCTTAAACTTGTTTGCTGTAACTCTGGATTTGAATTAAGATTTATCTTTGCTTTAAAGGTGCACACATAGGGGTCTTGCGTGAAGTCAGCTCATGCAGACATAACATTGTGCTTGTATTTGCAAATGCCCAGCTTGAAACTGCCTTTGAGCCGGTAAATTTCAATGCTAAATTATCAACTTCAGTCAAAGGACTCCATGATTGCTGATATGGGGAGTAGAAGTATCAAACTGGCCAATTATTTCAATTCAGAGAATTTTACATGGTGGCCATGTTATGTTGATGTTAGGAAAGCTTAGTGCAAAAAGCATGAAAGCTATTTCCTACTGATGATATGAACTTAGTTCACCCAACTGAGTACAAAAGTAATTGATTGAGCAGAAATACAAGTCGAAAAAGACCTTCAATATTCTTTTTGTTAAACATAATTGAAAATTGCTGTGGATGTAACAGTCTAAGAATACTAATTGACTTAACCATAGCCATTTTCTTATTCATTTCAATCTGGAATAGCAAGGGTATACTTTCTCCATTGGACATTGTGAATAGAAGGGCCTGCAAAAATGATGCTTAGACATGCTTCGACTGTTCAATTTCAATGTAACTAAATTAGCATATCATCTACTACACATTTGTTGTAAGAAAAACATATCATGTGCAAATTCTTCCATCAATGAAAGCATTCATAAGATGTTGCTCTTTGGTTCTCTGTCATGCGAGCTAACTGTTGCATGACCTTTTTCTGAAATCGTTTTCCATATATATTTTGCTTTTGCTTTACATGTTAAAACAAGGAAAATTATTTGGAATGTTTAGTCACCATTACTGTGACCATTATGTGCAGATTTTGAAATTAACCATAGAATGGTAATGCTATAATCCTCACCACATTCTTTTCTGAAATAACCATGAAAAAATAATAACAGAATGAACACCTGATGGATTTATTAGAGAATTCTATTTTGGTATCCCTCATGGCAATTTCAATGCAACAAATACTCTAGGCTTCCAATATGATCTCCCCAGAGACTAGAATACATACCTAAGCTGTTGGCATTTATTTCAGTGTTACTTGATTAGACAGTCTGTGTTTTAACTCATATAATGTGATCATTCGTCTGAATAATGTGTGATAGCTTGGGTAGAATCATTGACATCAGACCTTCTGTTTGGTATTGTTTAAATTACTGATACTAAATAAGGATGGGTGCCTACCCAAAGTCTTTAGAAAAGACAGTCTCATTTGTAATAAATAGAATAGGTTTATTCCATAATATTTGATAGTTAGTTATAGAGTCATAGAGTCAGAGATGTACGGCATGGAAACAGATTCTTGGGTCCAACCCATCCATGCCGACCAGATATCCTAACCTAATCTAGTCCCACCTGCCAGCACCGGCCCATATCCCTCCAAACCCTCCCTATACGTATACCCATCCAAATGCCTCTTAAATGTTGCAATTGTACCAGCCTCCACCACATCCTCTGGCAGCTCATTCCATACACGTACCACCCTCTGCGTGAAAAGGTTGCCCCTTAGGTCTCTTTTATAACTTTCCCCTCTCGACCTAAACCTATGCCCTCTAGTTCTGGACTCCCTGACCTCAGGGAAAAGACTTTGTCTATTTACCCTATCTATGCCCCTCATAATTTTGTCAGCCTCCGACGCTCCAGGGAAAACATCCCCAGCCTGTTCAGCCTCTCCCTGTAGCTCATGTCTACTACACCTCCAATTTTGGTGTCATCTGCAAACTTACTAACTGTACCTCTCATGCTCGCATCCAAATCATTTATGTAAATGACAAAATGTAGTTGCATCTAATCTGTGCCATATCAGGCTATAATTAAGAATAAGTACATATTACTGCTACCAAAACATTCTGTGCGCAATATAGAGATAACTGAGCAACCACTTAGCTCTGCTCAAGCTCTGCTCAACTTATATATTGATGGATGAACTTTGTCTCTTGAAGTCTGTTGGTCTGTTTTCTGTGGCTGTCTTATCAATATTTCAGCAATTTTCTGGCTATCAAGTTCTTTCCATAATTAGTTCAACTGAGTTACATAGGTTTACCATTAAACCATATCCCCAGACTATCTGACTGTTTAAATAGTTGACAACTTTGTTGGGATGTCAGTCTGTTACTTGAGGATGAAACTTTGAAGTGCAGTTTGTTGCAATACTGAAAACTCGATGGATCTTTGGATCCCTGAATGCTCTTTTCAGAGAACATTATTTGGCATTGATGTTGAATGTTTGTTTCCCTTGGTGGATCTTTAGTTTTATAAAAAGGTGCCAGAGAAGATATTTGTTTCTGAAAGAAATAAACTATTGTTGATGTTGTAATGATGTAAGGTGGCATATGATCCTCCCATTTTTTTGCAAATATGTTTTTGGATCATATCATCATTTTATCATGTTCAATCACGAACAGAAAATGAAACTGCGCTGTTTTGGTACTCCTTCTTCGATACAGCTACTCTGACTGCATTAAGAGTCTACCACTAACTACTGTGGTATCCTGAAAATATACGATGACCTCATCATCTAGACGACCTTTGCCCATTTAATTTTTCCAGTCTCTTTAATGATTAAAATCTGACATGATTATTATCATACCTTTCTATCAAGCTCCCATTATTTCTTCTTTCATGCCCCATCAGACAATGTGATTATTGTTAGATGGCCAAAAAAATACACTCTCGTCTTTTTCATTTCTGTACTCTACCTAAATTGCTTTACACCTAGTTTCTTGAATTAAGTCATCATTCTGTGCTACACTAATATCACCTTTAATGAACAGCATTACTCATCCACCTATTTCCTAGTTTCCTGTCCTTGCTTAATATCATGTAATCCCTTGGTCAACGACATCTCAATTTGTCATCCTGCAGTATGTAGACAGGCCAACAAGGGGAGATACCATATTAGCTTTGGTACTGGGAAATGAACCCGGCCAGGTGTTAGATTTGGAGGTAGGTTAGTACTTTGGCGATAGTGACCATAAGTCAGCTGGGGAGAAGGTAGCAAAGAGTACAATAGGTCAATGGGGGGTGGGGATGGAGGTGATAGGTCAGAGAGGAGGGTGGAGCGGATAGGTGGGAAGGAAGATTGGCAGGTAGGACAAGTCATGGGGACAGTGCTGAGCTGGAAGGTTGGAACTGGGGCAAGGTGGGTGGAGGGGAAATGAGGAAACTGGTGAAGTCCACATTGATGCCCTGGGGTTGAAGTGTTCCGAGGCAGAAGATGAGGCGTTCTTCCTCCAGGCGTCGCCTGGAGGACCAATGCCATTTTTTGTATCCGCTGCTCCCAATGTGGTCTCCTCTACACTGGAGAGACTGGACGCCTCCTTGCAGAGCGCTTCAGGCAACATCTCTGGGACACCCGCACCAATCAACCCCACCACCCTGTAGCCCAACATTTTACTCCCCCTCCCACTCTGCTGAGGAGATGCAGCTCCTGGCCTCCCTCACCACCCAATGCCTGGAGGAAGAACGCCTCAATTTTTGCCTCAGAACACTTCAACCCCAGAGCATCAATGTGGACTTCACCAGTTTCCTCATTTCCCTTCCCTCCACCTTACCTCAGTTCCAACCTTCCAGCTCAGCACTGTCCTCATGACCTGTCCTACCTGCCTATTTTCCTTCCCACATTTCTGCTCCAACCTCCCCTCTGACTATCACCTCCATTGCCACCCCCATTCACCTATTGTTCTCTTTGCTACCTTCCCCCACCCTCCTCTCTAACCTATCTCCTCCATTCCCACCGCCATTCACCTACTGTACCCTTAGCTACCTTCTCCCCAGCCCCACCCCTCTCCCATTTATCTCTCCACCCCAGAGGCTTCCTGCCTCATTCCTGATGAAGGGCTTTTGCCTGAAACATCGATTTTCCTGCTCCTCCGATGCTGCCTGACTTGCTGTGCTTTTCTACCACCAATCTGATCTAAACACTAGAGTAAGAGTAGGCTGAGTCAAAGATAGCAGTGGAAAGTTGAACGTGGAATCTGAGAACATAGGGGAAGCACTTAATGATTACTTTTTGTCAGTATTCACATTGGGAAAAGGCAATGTTAGTGAAAATGCGGAGATGCAGGCATAAGATTAGATGGAATTGAGGTTGACAAAGAGGAGGTTTTAGCAATTTGGAAGATCTGAAAATAGACAAGACCCCTGGGCTGGATAGGATTTAATCAGAGGGTGGACAGTGAGTCTTTTTCCTTCGATGGTGAAGGCTAATACAAGGTGACATAGCGTTAAATTGAGGGGTGATAGATTTAGAATAGATATCAAGGGTAGTATCTTTACTCAGAGTAGTAGGGGCATGGAATGGCCTGCCTGCAACAGTAGTAGACTTGCCGACGTTAAAGGCATTTAAATGGGCTTTGGACAGACATACGGATAATAATGGAATAGTGGAGGTTAGATGGGCATCAGATTAATTTCACAGGTTAGCGCAACATCAAGGGCTGAAAGGTCAGTACTATGCTGTAACGTTCTATGTTTATGCATCCATGTCTTTGTAATGGCTACCAGATTGTCCTTACTTATTTTCTACTTTCAGGCTCTAACAAAGAACAAAAAACAAAGAAAATTTACAGCCCAGGAACAGTTCCTTTGGCCCTCCAAGCCTGATCCAATCCAATTCTACTGTCTAAACCTGTCACCCAGTTCCTAAGCATCTGTATCCCTCTGCTCCCACCTATTCATGCATCTGTCCAGATGCACCTTAAATGAATCTACCATGCCTGCCTCCACTACTTCTGCTGGCAACGTGTTTCAGGCACCTACCAACCTCTGTGTAAAGTACTTGCCGTGTGTATCCCCCTTATACTTTTCAACTCTCACCTTGAAAGTGTGACCTCTCGTTATTGAATCCTTCACCCTCGGAAAAAGCTTACCTCTATCTACCCTGTCAATACCCTTCATGATTTTGCAGACATCAATCAAGGATCCCCTCAATCTCCTTTTTTCTAATGACAACAAACCTAACCTACTCAACCTCTCTTCATAGCTTGCACCTTCCATACCAGGCAACATTCTCGTAAATCTTCTCTGCACCCTCGATTAAGCGTCCACATCCTTTTGGTAGTGTGGTGACCAAAACTGTACACTGTATTCTAAATGTGGCCGAATCAGTGTCGTGTACTTCCATTTTAATTTAAGGTTTACTGGTATTCAGATATAGAGCCTTTAGTTTCAACCTTTTTTCATTTTGCAACTTGTATATGTTGGATTGCCTTTAGATTTGTATTTGCTATCCTTTCCTTTCACAGTCATTTCATCATTGCCTACATTATCTTTTGCCCTGTACTGACTTTTTGATCTTTGCACAATTATCTCTTGTCCCCACTGTTTCTTTTCAAATCCTCTATACTTCCCCACTTCTACTGCTTAAAAGATTGTAATACGTTTCACTTCCTTTGGTACTGGTGACATTGCTCCATGAACCAGAACTCACTTTCTCCAAATCAGTTTTTGGAAACAACTAATTACCCTCAACTGAAGACATTGTGGAAACCCTAAACTGAAGACATCGCCTCAGAGCTACATCTCTGGATGTGAGGCTATTATCAATAGACCATACTCAGAAGTCAATTATGAATGATCTCCACAACTCACCGCCTATTAAAATCCTTCAAGATACAGGATGCACTTCATGATAAGCAAAGAAGGATGAAGGTTATGCCTGGCCAGGATGCAGGTCTGCAAGTATAACCACACAGAAAACAAAAGGCCAAAATTGCAAATCTTACCAGTTGAGATTTCCAAATTTCGTAGTGACCCCGGGGAAAATAACATTTATAGTATACAAGAAGAGAGTGCTGATTGGTTAGTAGTTAGACTTTTGTTAGTAAAGGTATCACCATGAAGAATACACTAGTTAATGATGACTGACAGTTAGCGTAAAACTGCAGCCGACCAATCAGCAGTTTCTTCTCCATCACTTTAATGTTGTTTACTCTTTACATTTGCATTCTTACAGATTAACCTGATGACTACAAGATATAATGCTTGGACAGATTATATAATTTTTAGGAAAAGCAAGATTCTTTTTCGGAACAAATGACTAATCGATGCTCATTTTAAGAAGGGTGGGTAAGGACAAGCCAGAGAACTATAGACCTGTGAGCCTGACCTCGGTGGTGGGCAAGTTGTTGGAGGGAATCCTGAGGTACAGGATGTACATCTATTTGGAAAACAAGGACTAATTATGGATAGTCAACATGGCTTTATACATGGTAAATCATGTCTCTCAAACTTGACTGAGTTCTTTGAAGATGTGACTAGAAAAGTTGATGAGGGTCGAGCTGTGGATGTGGTGTATATGGACTTCAGCAAGGCATTTGATAAGGTTCCCCATGGTGGACTTATTTAAAAGGTCAGGAGGAATGGGATACAGGGGAACATAGCTGTCTGGATACAGAATTGGCTGGCCAACAGAAGACAGCGAGTGGTAGTAGAAGGAAAATATTCTGCCTGGAGATCTGTGGTGAATGGTGTTCCACAGGGCTCTGTCGTTGGGTCTCTACTGTTTGTAATTTTTATTAATGACTTGGATGAGGGGATTGAAGGTTGGGTCAGCAAGTTTGCAGACGACACAAAGGTTGGAGGTGTCGTTGACAGTATAGAGGGCTATTGTAGGCTGCAGCGGGACATTGACAGGATGCAGAGATGGGCTGAGAGGTGACAGATGGAGTTCCACCTGGATAATTGCGAGGTGATGCATTTTGGAAGGTCGAATTTGAAAGCTGAGTACAGGATTAAGGATTGGATTCTTGGCAGTATGGAGGAACAGAAGGATCTTGGTGTGCAGGTACATAGATCCCTTAAAATGGCCACCCAAATGGACAGGGTTGTTAAGTAAGCATATGGTGTTTTGGCTTTCATTAACGGGGGATTGAGTTTAAGAGTCGTGAGATCTTGTTGCAGCTCTATAAAACTTTGATTAGACCGCACTTGGAATACTGCGACCAGTTCTGGTCGCCATATTATAGCAAAGATGTGGATGCTTTGGAGAGGGTTCAGAGGAGGTTTACCAGGATGCTGCCTGGACTGGAGGGCTTATCTTATGAAGAGAGGTTGACTGAGCTCAGACTTTTTTCATTGGAGAAAAGGAGGAGGAGAGGGGACCTAATTGAGGTATACAAGATAATGAGAGGCATAGATAGTCTCTGGCTATCGACTCTATTTCTCAGGGCAGAGATGGCTAACACGAGGGGTCATAGTTTTAAGCTGGTGGAGGAAAGTATAGAGGGGATGTCAGAGGCGGGTTCTTTACACAGAGTTGTGAGAACATGGAATGTGTTGCCAGCAGCAGTTGTGGAACAAGGTCATTGGAGACATTTAAGAGACTGCTGGACATGCATATGGTCACAGAAATTTGAGGGTGCATACATGACGATCAATGGTCGGCACAACATTGTGGGCTGAAGGGCCTGTTCTGTGCTGTACTGTTCTATGTTCAATGTTCTATGTTCTACCCCATGGGAGACTGGTTAGCAAGGGTAGATCTCATGGGATACAGGGAGAACTAGCCATTTGGATACAGAACTGGCTCAAAGGTAGAAGACAGAGGGTGGTAGTGGAGGGTTGTTTTTCAGACTGGAGGCTTGTGACCAGTGGAGTGCCACAAGAATCGGTGCTGGGTCCTCTACTTTTTGTCATTTACATAAATGATTTGGATGTGAGCATAAGAAGTACAGTTAGTAAGTTTGCAGATGACACCAAAATTGGAGGTGTAGTGGACAGCGAAGAGGGTTACCTCAGATTACAATAGTGTCTTGACCAGATGGGCCAATGGGCTGAGAAGTAGCAGATGGAGTTTAATTTAGATAAATGCAAGGTGCTGTATTTTGGGAAAGCAAATCTTAGCAGGACTTAATGGTAAGGTCCTAGGGAATGTTGCTAAAAAAGAGACCTTGGTGTGCAGGTTTGTAGCTCCTTGAAAGTGGATTCGCAGGTAGATAGGATAGTGAAGAAGACATTTGGTATGCTTTCTTTTATTGGACAGAGTATTGAGTACACAAGTTGGGAGGGCATATTGCGACTGTACAGGACATTAGTTAGACCACTGTTGGAATATTGCGCGCAATTCTGGTCGTCTTCCTGTCAGAAAGATGTTGTGAAACTTGAAAGGGTTCAGAAAAGATTTATAAGGATGTTGCCAGGGTTGGAGGATTTGAGCTATAGGGAGAGGCTGAATAGGCTGGGGCTGTTTTCCCTGGAGCATTGGAGGCTGAGGGGTGACCTTGGAGGTCTACAAAATTATGAGGGCCATGGATAGGATAAGTAGACAAAGTCTTTTCCCTGGGGTCGGGGAGTCCAGAACTAGAGGGCATAGGTTTAGGGTGAGAGGTGAAAGATATGAAAGAGACCTAAGGGGCAACTTTTTCATGCAGAGGGTGGTGTGAGTATGGAATGAGCTGCCAGAGGAAGTGGTGGAGGCTGTACAATTGCAACATTTAAGAGGCATTTGGATGGGTATATGAATAGGGAGGGTTTAAAGGAATATGGGCCGGGTGCTGGCAGGTGACACTAGATTGGGTTGGGATATCTGGTCGGCATGGACGGGTCAGACCGAAGGGTCTGTTTCTGTGCTGTACATGTCTATGACTCTATGACTCTAAATATTGCAACTTAATCCTTTTTTTAGCTTTTCAGCCTAGAACTTTTCATTAAATGTAAACATTTTCTCCTTTCCTCGAATGGACTTAACTTCCCTTAGGTATTCAATATCTACAACTTGATCCAGGATTTATGATCAAATTTCTCGCCATGCACCTTTGATGTGGGTCTACATAAGCATTTTCAACATTTGTCAATATTTTTTCTTTTTTTCAATTTCAAAATGCAGGCTTAGTGCTGATATTGCTTCTGCAGCTATTTTCACTGCTGACTGCTGCATTATGGAAGCTGAAAGTCTCTATTTGCTTTAGAGTTGCTAAACATTTCAAGATGCACTCCAAGTTTTCACATTGGAGTTTTTCCTTCTTCCTCCTTCTCAGATGGCTGTTGACTTATACAGCTGAAGATTTTGTCAGGCTCGCACTGTGTGATCAAAGTCCACACCACTGTTTAATGTCTGGCGCTATGAGGCAGCAGTGCTAACCACACCAACTCTCTGAAGAGCATCCCACCCAAACCCATTCCCCTACATTTACCCCTTCACCTAACACTAAAGAATGAGCAACAGACAGTAATGGAAATGAGAAAGTGAGGTAGAAGTGGAGATAAACAGGGAAAGAAAATATTTAATAGTCTCAGGATCTCAGACTATTCCAAAGCACTCTATCGTCAATGAAGCGTAGCTACTGTTATAATTCAAGAAGAAACAGCAACCAATTTGCATATAGTAAACTCCCACAAATTGCAATGTGTTTGTGACAAGATAATATGTTTCAGTAATCTTGGTTGAGGGATAAATGTTCGCTCGGGCATTGAAATTCTCCAGTTTTACCTCAACATAATGCTATATCCAGCTGAGATGGCGCTACGAATCTTGTTTTAACATGTTACCTGAAAGACAGTGCAGCAGTCTCTCAATGTTCTACTGAGCCATCACCTTTGAGTCTGTGCCCAAGTGTCAGAAGTGGAATGTGACCCAACGACCTCCAGCTTGAGATAGCTGCGACTGAGCAATGGTTGACATCCAACTCATTTAGGATTCTAGTCCTCGGTACAAAGATGGTGAGGAACTGGCTCAATATGCTTATCAGAATGCATTCATTTCCCCATCTTGTATTTTGATGCTGCACAATATCTGCCACTAAATAGCCTCTATGAAATATGCAAAAAGGAAAATGTTCTCTAGTGGTTAAATGAAACAGATGGTGCACATTTCAAGTTTACTACACAGGTATATTAGCTTTTGGCATTGATATTCTCACCAGAAACCATCTACCACACAATCCATTCTAAGGCTTTGACCTGAGAGCTATAGAATAATCTACCCCTTCATTAAAATTTCATAGGTGTAGAGGGTTCTGTTCATAACGGTGTGTCCATTGACACTTTGCTTGGAAATATATTCCCATGAGATTGAAAGTTTATTCCAATGCTTCAGGAGAATGCTGTAAATTACTGTTTCAAAGGCACTGGTCGACATATCATTTTCCAGTTTTGTAAAATTGTTACTGCATATGGGAGTGTGTCAACAAACATGGGTATTTTTAGAAAACATTTTTGTGCATGCTGCAATCATTATATGCCATACCAATTAACACAGTGGGCATTATGAGGTTAGTCAGAGTGATATAAAGAAATAACGCATACATCGCCTGGGATCCTTTCATTTATGTATGTTTGAAAACAAATGGAGGAGGCAGCTTAACCCTCCCCGCTATGTTTATCAGACATCAAGATGAAAAGGTTTGATTGTGTTATCTGTTGAATGGGCACTTTTGAAACTGTTCAGCTGATCTTAACATTATCAAAGAAAAGGCATGCATTTTTGTACCTCCTTGCAAAAGTAAATATAACAAAGTCTTGATTGCAGCAAAAAGATAGAAAAGAATTTAATCTACATTGTTTATGACCTTGACAAAGGGAAGAATGCTCACCAGAAGACCAAGAGCATATGTTACCCTGTTCTAATAGAACTCTATGAACATCAGTATTTAGCTGGCAATTCATTGAGCCCACAACCTTCTGACTCACAGGAGACAATACTGATGTGTAAAAACATTTGGGAGCACAAGTAACTTAATGTATGTTCTCAGAATCTTGTCAAGTGTCTTATTTTTGTTTTTTTTTTCACTTGGGGAATGTGGGCATCACTGATTGAGACAGCATTTATTGCCAATTTCTAATTACCCTTGCAAAGGTGGTGGTGAGCTGCCTTCTTGAACCACTGCAATCCACGTATGGTCAGTCAATCCACAATGCCCTAATGGAAAGAATTTCAGGACTTTGACCCAGCAACAGTGAAGGGACAGCAATATATTTTCAAGTCAGGATGGTGAAACACTTGCAGGGCATTTGAAGGTGGTAGTGTTCCCATGTATCTGCTGCCCTTGTGCTTGTAGATGTCAGTGGTCGTGGGTTTGGAAGGTTCTGTCTCAGGATCTTTGTTGAATTCAGAGCTCAGAAATAAAAAGGATACAGTAATAATGTTGGGGTTGTACTACAGGCCTCTCAACAGTGAATATGAGATAGAGGGACAAATATGTAGAGGGATCATAGAAAGGTGTAGGAGCAGCAGGGTGGTAGTGATTGGAGATTTTAATTTTCCCAAAATTGACTGGGATTCATTTTGTGTTAGAGGTCTGGATGAAGCAGAATTTATAGGGAGCATCCATGAGTGGTTTCTGGAGCAGCATGTAAGAAGTCCAACTTGGGAAGGGGCCATACTGGACCTCGTGTTGGGAAATGAGCCCAGCCAGGTGGTTGAAGTTTCAGTAGGGAATTACTTTCAGAACAGTGATCACAATTCCATATGTTTTAGAATACTCGTGGACAAAGACGAGAGTGGTCCGAAAGGAAGAGTATGCTAAATTGGGAGAAGGCTAAGTATCCCAAAATTCAGCAGGAGCAGGGGAATGTAGATTGAGAGCTGCTGTTTGAAGGAAAATCCACATTTGATATGGGAGAGACTTTTGAAGAGATGTTGATGAGAGTTCAGGAGAGATATGTTTCTGTGAAAATGAGGGATAGAAATGGCAAGATTAGGGAACCATGGATGACAGGTGAAATTGTGAGACAAACTAAGAGGAAAAAGGATGCGTACAAAAGATAGACAAAGCTTTAGAAGAATATTAGGAATGTAGGACCAATATGAAATGAGGAATTAAGAGGGCTAAAAGGGGTCACGAGATATCCTTATTGAGCAGGATTAAGGGAAACCCCAAAATTTTATTCATATATAAGGAGCAAGAGGATAACTAGGGAAAGGGTTGGCCCACTCAAGGACAAAGGAGGAAAAATATATGTGGAGTCAGAGAAAATGGGTGAGATTCTTAATGACTACTTTGCAACTGTATTTACTGAGGAGAGGGATATGTCGGATGTTGAGGTTAGGGATAGATCTTTGATTACTCTAGGTCAAGTTGACATAAGAAAGGAAGAAGTGTTGGGTATTCTAAAAGGCATTAAGGAGGACAAGTCCCCAGGTCTGGATGGGACCTATCTCAGCTTACTGAAGGAAACGAGAGAGGAAATAAGTGGAGCCTTAACAGATATCTTTGCAGCATCCTTGAAGACAGGGAAGATCCCACAGGACTGAAGAATTGCTAATGTTGTCCCCTTGTTTGGGAAGGGTAGCAGGGATAAATTAGGTAATTACAGACCTGTAAGCCTGACGTCAGTGGTAGAGAAGTTACTGGAGAAAATACTGAGGAATAGGATATATACCCATTTGGACGAAAATGAGCTTATCAGTGATAGGCAGCATGGTTTTGTTCATGGAAGGTCATGTATTGCAAACTTAATAGAATTCTTTGAAGAGTTGAAAATGTTGATTGAGGGAATTGTTCCCTGAAGATGGCAACACAAGTCAGTAGGGTGGTCAATAAGGCATACGGCATGCTTTCCTTCATCTGATGGGGTATTGAATACAAGAGTTGGCAAGTCATGTTAGTTGTATAAGACTTTGGTTTGGCCACATTTGGAATACTGCTTACAGTTCTGGTCATCACATTACCAAAAGGATGTGGATGCTTTGGAGAGCGTGCAGAGGAGGTTCACCAGGATGTTGCCTGTTATGGAAGGTACAAGTTATGAGGAGATTAGGATTATTTTCTTTGGAAAGAAGGAGGTTGAGGGGTTACCTGATTGAGGCCTACAAAATCATGGAAAGTGCAGACAGGGTAGATAGCAAAAAACATTTTTCCAGAGTTGAGGACTCAATTACTAGTGGTCATGAGTTCAAAGTGAGAGGGGATAAGTTTAGGGGAGATATATGGGGAAATTTCTTCACACAGATGGTGATGGATGCCTGGAATGCATTGCCAACTGAGGTGGTAGAGGTGAGAATGATGGCGTCACTTAAGATGTATCTAGACAGATGCATGACTGGGTAGGGAGCAAAGGGATACAGACCGTTAAAAAATAGGCAACAGGTTTAGATAGAGGATCTAGATTGATGCATGCTTTGAGGGCTGAAGTGCCTGTTCCTGTGCTGTAATGTTCTTTGTTCTTTGTTCTTTGTTCTGCCAAGCAGTTTGAACACGGTACACATTGTTGTGACTGAACATCAATGGTGGATGCTTGTGGATATGGTGCCAATCGGCAGGCTGTTTTGTTCTGGATGATGTCAAGCTTCTTGTGTTTATGAAGCTGCTGTTTCCAGACAATCTGGGAATATTCCATCACACTTCTAATTTGTGCCTTGCAAACAGCATTAGGAACTCAGCACGTGAGTTGTCACTTTTAGGATATAGACCTTAATAACATACCTCAAGTAAAGTTGCAGATGATTGTCCATTACACACTAGTGAGCCAAGCCCTCACAGCTGCGTCTGGTTAAGTCCACTTATAGTTGAATCCACAACAAACCCATAAATTGGTGGAGAAATTCAGCAGGTCTGGCAACATCTGGAGAGTGAAAGCAGAGGCAACATTTCTGATGCAGTGAAACCTCTTCAGAAGATGTTATGCATTGTGGTGATACATGTGATCCTGGGTGGATTCAGAACATGAGGATGAAATATCAGTTGGAATCCAGGTGAGGTGAGTCTGAACCAGAAGCAGCCGCTGAGGAATGTGACCTGACTGGCAAAGATCCTGGCAAACACTTGGAGCAACCACAAAAGTAATGATGGTGAACAAGAAGAAAGATTAGAATGGGAATCAAGTCAGAGAGGAGCAGAACTTCTTCAAGATGCATGTAACTTGAACAGATGCCACCTTGAGATAAGCACTAAACCAAAAAACAAAACTGGATGCAGGAAATCTGATACAAAAATAGAAGTTGCTGGAGAACCTCAGCAAGTCTGGCAACATCTGTGGAGAAAAAGCAGACTCAACACTTTGGTTCAGTAATATCTCAGTTATATCCATTTTTAATTCAAGGTCATATTCGCCAGATTTCTCCTGAAATGATATGTTCCAGCTTAAATAATTTCATTTTTACTAGGATTTCCTATATCATATATCCTATATGCTTAGGGCTTATAGCAGACTTTTAAAAATCTTAGCAAGGAGAGAAAACAATGCAGAGCAACCTCAATTATCCCAGCAAGGTAGGCAGGATGTATTTATTTGGATAACAGAGTTCAGATAATGGATTGTTTGGATAATGGATAGTGTTTAATGGTACCTTGAGATCTTATTCAGATAATCTGAAATTCAGATAATTGATGTTCAGATAATCGAGGTTATACTGTATTTAGATAGATTTATTTAATAACCTTGGAATATTGTAGAAGTGTGTGGTGCTGGAAAAGCACAGTCAGTCTGGCAGCATATGACGAGCAGGAGAATCAATGAAACATCGATTCTCCTGCTACTCGGATGCTACCTGACTGGCTGTGCTTTTCCAGCACCACACTCTTCGACTCTGATCTCAGCATTTGCAGTTCTCATTTTCTCCCAACCTTGGAATATTGAAAAGTATTTTATACTGTTGACTGAGATGGGATGAGTATATCCCTTTTCTGTAGTCAAACTACTCCATAAGACAACCATAAATGTAATCATCATCATTATTTTTAAAAATCCATTAACTAGATTTTATTTCAATCAAGGCAAAATATTAATTTGTCATAAAACAGCTTTGTTTACTGAAGATGAAAAAATGCTTAGTACAATTTTTAAGGTTAAAATAGAAACATTTATCCTTCTAAATTAGCCAAAATGTGCATACACACACACATACACACATCACACACATCACACAAACAGGTATATACATGTGCATAGTAAAGCAACATTCATGATTTCTCTGTGCAGGGAAAAAAATTCTATAGCTCTTGAAGACAATTTATTTTAATGAGTTAAGACATTTAGATGGGCTGTTGATCTGCTGATCTAATCTGGAATGTATGGAAGATTGTTACAAAATATAGACAGTCATCTCTGGGATCTTGGCAGACACATCTGGCTCAGATTATACACTATTGAGAAGTCTTCCAGTCTGTCTTCAATAGGGCAATCAGGTTCCAGATCAAATTCCCTGCAAAAATGCTTCAGAAATTGGAGACTTGAAATGTGCAGGCTATCTCTTAACAGGCTTCTCTCAACTGAAAATACAAACACATACCAAGCTTGTAAAACATTGTTTGAACAAACAGCAAGAACAGATTGGCAGAGTACTATTTAAATGATGATAGATTGCAAACATTGATACTCAAGGACACTTGGATATTTTCGCATACCACTCATTGGAAAAATAGTATTTGGTGCAACAAACGCTTAGGAAGGGAAATGGTTTGTTGGCCTTCATTAAGAGGGGATTTGAGTACATGAACAAGGATGGGTAATGCAGCTGTACAGGGCCTCGACAAAACCACACCTGAATTATTACATGTGGTTTCCTGGCATCAGAAATGAAATAATTCTGCAAGGAGATTCCAGCAAACGATTTCCAGACTGGTTCCTGGGAGAGCAGAATTGCTATATGAGGAGAGACTGGATTGACTAGGCTTGCTTTTACTGGAGTTTGGAAAAATGAGAAGGGAAATAATTGAAACATATAAAATTTTCAAAGGGCTGGACAGAGGGATGATGCTTCTCTGATCAGGCCAGCAAGGGCTGGGTGTTTGGCGGGGGGGGGGGGGGGTGTTAGTTTGTGGCGTCTAAAACCATCTCATAATCTCAAGATATGGGGTAGGCCGTTTTTGGACTGGAGTGAGGAGAAATGACCTCACTCAGTATATAGTGAACATATGAAATTTATTACCAAATACATTACTACAAAGTAACATTCAAACCATGCAAATGCCAGGCTATGACCATCTCCAATCTGAGGCAATCTAATCCACTGTTCCTTGAAATTCAACGGTGTCATCATCACTGAAGCCCCCACAACCAGCATTGTTGGAGCTACCATTTACCATCAGCTCAACTGGACTCATCATAAAAATACAATGGCTACAAGAGCAGGTCAGATGCTAAGAATATAGCAGCAAGACTCTCACTACCTGACTCTCCAAGGCCTCGCCACCATCTACAAGGCACAAGTCAGGAGTGTGATGTAATATTTCCCACTGTCTGGATGAGTGCAGCTCCTATCAACACTTAAGAGGTTTGACACCAACCATATCCATGAGTATCCACTGCCTTCACCACTGAGGAAAATCTTCTGCTTCTCGGATGTTGCCTGACCGGCTGTGCTTTTCCAGCACCACTCTAATCTAGACTCTGATTTCCAGCATCTCCAGTCCTCACTTTTGCCTACTATCTACAAGATGCACTGCAGAAATTCACCAAAGATCCATATACTGACCCGTAAACCTGCAACCACTTCCATCTCGGAGGACAAGGGCAGTAGGTACATAAGCATACCTTCACTTTCAAGTGCCCTTAAGCCACTCACCATGCAGACGTGGAAATACATTCCATTCCTTCATTGTGGCTGGGTCAAAATCTTGAATTCCCTCCATATCAATGCAGCCTTCCCAAGGGCAAAATCTCAGTGAGGGAACGACCCTTTAGAACTAAGATAAGGAGGAATTTCTTCAGCCAAAGACAAGTGAATCTTTCAAAATCATTGCCTCAGAAGGCTATGGAGGCAATATCATTAAGTGTATTTAAGACAGATATACAGATTCTTGATTGTTAAGAAGATCACGGTGGCACAGTGGTTAGCACTGCTGCCTCACAGCACCAGAGACCCGGGTTCAATTCCCGACTCAGGTGACTGACTGTGTGGAGTTTGCACATTCTCCCCGTGTCTGCGTGGGTTTCCTCCGGGTGCTCTGGTTTCCTCCTACAGTCCAAAAGATGTGCACGTCAGGTGAATTAGCCATGCTAAATTGCCCGTAGTGTTAGGTAAAGGGGTAAATGTAGGGGAATGGGTGGGTTGCGTTTCGGCGGGTCGGTGTGGACTTGTTGGGCCGAAGGGCCTGTTTCCACATTGTAAGTAATCTAATCTAATCAAGGTAAATGAAAAGAGGGCAAAAGAATGGAATTGAAAAACATATCATCTGTGATCGAATGATGGAGCAGATTCAATGGGCTGAGAATATTGCATTCAATTCTGCTCTCCCTGCTACATTAAAGATGTCCTTAAACCTGAAAGGGATTAGAAAAGATTTTCAAGGATTTTACTGGGATTGGAGAATTTAAGTTATAAGGAGAGACTGAACAGGCTGGGGCTTTTTTTTCCCTGGAGCATCAGAAGATAGAGGTTTTTATAAACCATGAAGCGCATAAACAGGGTGAACAACCAAAGTCTTTTTCCAGTGTAAGGGGGTCCAAAACTAGAGGACATGGGTTGAAAATGAGGGGGTAAGCTATCAAAGGGACCTGAGGGGCAACTTTTCTCATGCAGGTGGTGGTGCATCTAGGAAACTACTTGCAAGAGGAGATGGTACAGGATGGTACAATTGCAACATTTAACAGGCATTTGGATGGGTACATGAATATGAAGGGTTTAGAAGCATATGCGCCAAATGCTGACAAATTGTACTCAATTAATTTATGATATCTGATTGACCTTATGGTCCTAATAGTCATTACAGGTTTACCCACAGTACATGAACTGCAGCAGCTCTAGAAGGCAACTCTAGAAGGCAAACCAGCACACACTCAAGGGCAATTAGGGATAGACCTTATATGCTGACACTGTCAATGAAGACTTCATCATATGAATGAATAAAACAACAGCCAATGATGTTCTTTTGAAATGTGGTCATTGTCATTCTAACATAGAGAACCATGAATTATGACAGCGAATCTCATGCAGCAGAGTTGCACAAACAGTAATAGTGGAAATTGATCATGGAAATTGACATGCTTTGCACTAGATGTGTGAAACAAAGTACATGATAAGCAATTCAATTTAACGTTGGAAAACAGTCTGCATCCAAACTGCACAGAAAGCTCTCCATGAGATAAGCAGGAGCAAAAGAACTCCATGCTATCTCTCTCGTCTCAGTAGCTGGCTTCCCTTGTTCTGTTCTGACCATCTTCCCAAGAAAGTACTTTTTATTAAAAACAGGAGTTGCTTGAAGGGCTCAGCAGGTCTGGCAGCACCTATGCAGAGAAATCAAAGTTCATGGATCTGAAGCATTCACTTTGATTTCTCTGCACAGATGCTACCAGACATGTTGAGCTTTTCCAGTAGCTTCTGATTTGGTTTGATTTATAGCATCTGCAGCTTTTTCAGTTCTTAATGTGCTTGTTATATTTATTTGACTAAACACATACTTAACACAGTTTTACATTAATCTAAGAAGTGATCGTTTAACCACAACTTTTGGTGAAATCCTCTCTTTGTATCCAAAGTTTGTACTGAGCAAGTCAACAATCCATGACCACTTAGGAAACAAAGATTCCATGTTAATACTGCTGTAGTTAACTGTTCTGTTGGGAAGGCAGCCAAACTATACAAATTCTGGCTTGGTCAGGTATCAAGAGCAACTGGGTAGCTCTGTTATTTTCGGATGCAGGATAAGTTTCTTGGAATTATTAGACAACAAAGTGTTGGAGACAGGATTCAGATGATGCTCTGGGTGTTGAAAAAGTGGCAAGTTTATTGGCTCTGAGATGAGAGACCTGAGTTGAGCTGAGGGAGCGACACAGTGGCACAGTGGTTAGCACTGTTGCCTCAGCAGCAAAGACCCCGGTTCAATTCCAGCCTTGGGCGACTATCTGTGTGGAGTTTGCACATTCTTCTCGTGTTTGCGTGGGTTTCTTCTGGGTGCTCGGGTTTCCTCCCACAGTCCAAGATGTGCAGGTTAGGTGAATTGGCTGTGCTAAATTGCCAATAGTGTGTAGGTTACATGCATTAATCAGGAGTAAATATAGGGTAAGGGGAATGGTACTGGGTGGATTACTCTTTGGAGGATCGGTGTGGACTTCTTAGGCTGAAGGGCCTGTTTTCATACTGTAGGGATTCTATAAACCCTATAAACTTCTGAGAGCATCAGAATAAGCCAGTGAGCATAAATGCTTCAATGTAATTGCAAGCCTCACAAACCGTATTCCCTCGTGCAAGATTGAAGCTCTGCCAAAAAATCCAGGGGGCAGTGCTGGACCAGTGGCGCAAGCTGTCAATGAAAAGCTGGAATTATGCTTGAGTGACTACTGGAGTCCTGGAGAATATAGACCCAGGAAAATAAGGGTGGAATACTGGGATAGGAACAGTCCATGACAGAGAGGCTTTTGATAGGAGTTTCAATGTTCAATCAGCAAAATCAAAGAAATATAATCATCCATGAATATAATGAAATTTGATGACCCACTGTATCATTCCATCTCAGGAAATTGCTGAGGAATCTATGGAATCTACCTTCATTGCATTTCCATTTAATGCGCGATGAGGTGTTCAATCACAGTCTATTGCTTACAGAGCGGAAACAGACTCTTCAGTCCAACCAGTCCACGCCAATCATGATCCCAAATTAAACTAGTCCCAACTCTCAGTTCTTGGCTCATATTCCTCCAAATATTTATGTATGTATCCAAATGACTTTTAAACAGAACTTTCTGGCATCCATCACTTCCTGTAGAAGTTCATTTCATACACAAACCACTCTCTGCATAAAAGAAATCACCCTTCATGTCTTTTTTAAATCTCTCCCCTCTCACCTTAGTATATAAGCCCCTTAGTCTTGAAATCTCCCAGCACAGGGAAAAGATACCTATCATTCACCTTATCTATAAGCATGAGTTTATAAACTCCTATTTATTACATATTTAATTTTGATGTTAGAAGTGCGTTTTAGACTATAAGACCTTAAGAAATAGTAACAGGAATAGGCAATTTCAAGTCTACTCTACTATTCAATAGGATCATAGCTGAAATTGCATTCCTCACATACACTTTCATACCCTTGATTCCCTGCCTGATCAAGAATCTATCTCAGTCTTGCACAAGGACTCTGCCTGCACAGCTCTATGGCAATGAGTTCTAAAAGCTCACAACTCTGAGAATGAAATTCCTCCTCATCTCAGTCTTAAAATTGGAGCCCCTTTATTCTGAAGGGAAAACATCCTCCCAGCATTTACTCTGTCAGGCCAAGGGTTTAAAAAAACCTGTGCAGATCTCACAAAATGGATGAAATATGAAGACCAACAAAGGGCCACAAAGTGGCTGATGAGACCAGCTAAAAAGCCTGATGAAGGGAAACTTGCAAGGGACATAACAGACAATAAGAAGGGGTTTTATAATTATATGAAGGTAAATCGGCTGGTTGAGAGTATTATTGACTCACTGAAGGCTGAGAGTTGGGATAATATCAATGACCGCGGGAAAATGACAGACATGCTGAATAATTAATTTGTTTCATTATTCACAGCAGCAAAGGAGAATAGGATGCCCAAAGAAATTAAAGGTCTAAATAAAATTAGCTTAAGCAAATCATGAATAATGGGGAAATGAATGCAAGTGAAGAGTGACAAATCCACAGCCCTGATGGTTTCCATCCACGGCTGTCGAAAAAGGTAGGAGAGCACTTTGCTAACGCTGTAACCATAATTTTCAGAGTTCCCTGGATTTAGGAGTCGTAACTATTGTAATAACCTAATACTTGAAGACATGCATTTAGGATAAGAGAGGGAATGTTCAAAAGAGATGAGGTGCACGTTTTTACATAGAGGGGTGGGTGCCTGGAGTGGTGATGGAGGTGCAGATACGATGGGAGTGTTTAAGAGACTTTTAGATAAGTACATAAATAAACAGGTAATGGAAGGATATGAGCCATGGACAGCCAGAAGGGATTAGTTTAACTTGGCATCACATTTGGCACAACATCGTGAGTCGATGGGCCTGTTCCTGTCCTATGCTGTTCAAAGTTCTACACTCTATGTTGTAACTCTGAAGTGGAAAGCTGCTCATGTCATTCTGTACTTTAAGAAGGGTGATGGAGGGAATAATTGGAATTATGGACCATTTAGTCTGACATCTGTGATCAGGAAATTGTTGGAGTCTATAATCAGAGAGAGTAACTGATCGCCTCAAAAGATTTTGGTTTATCAGAGAGTCACAATGGATTCATGAAGGGTAGGTCATGCTTAACAAACTTCATAGAGTATTTTTGGAAGAGGTGACAAACCTGATGGACAGTGTAAGTCAATGGATGCTGTTTATATGAGCTTTTGATAAAGTCCCACGCAAGAGACCATTAGTTATAGAGTCATAGAGATGTACAGCATGGAAACAGACCCTTCAGTCCAACCCGTCCATGCCGACCAGATATCCCAACCCAATCTAGTCCCACCTGCCAGCAGCCGGCCCATATCCCTCCAAACCCTTCCTATTCATATACCCATCCAAATGCCTCTTAAATGTTGCAATTGTACCAGCCTCCACCACTTCCTCTGGCAGCTCATTCCATACACGTACCACTCTCTGTGTGAAAATTTGCCCCTTAGGTCTCTTTTATATCTTTCCCCTCTCACCCTACACCTATGCCCTCTAGTTCTGGACTCCCCCACCCCAGGGAAAAGACTTTGCCTATTTACCCTATCCATGCCCCTCATAATTTTGCACACCTCTATAAGGTCACCCCTCAGCCTCCGACGCTCCAGGGAAAACAGCCCCAGCCTGTTCAGCCTCTCCCTATAGCTCAAATCCTCCAACCCTGCCAACATGCTTGTAAATCTTTTCTGAACCCTTTCAAGTTTCACAACATCTTTCCGATAGGAAGGAGATCAGAATTGTGCGCAATATTCCAACAGTAGCCTAACCAATGTCCTGTACAGCCGCAACATGACCTCCCAACTCTTGTACTCAATACTCTGACCAATAAAGGAAAACATACCAAATGCCTTCTTCACTATCCTATCTACCTGTGACTCCACTTTCAAGGAGCTATGAACCTGCATTCCAAGGTCTCTTTGTTCAGCAACACTCCCTAGGACCTTACCATTAAGTGTATAAGTCCTGATAAGATTTGCTTTCCCAAAATGCAGCACCTCGCATTTATCTGAATTAAACTCCAAATGCCCATAGAATTGTGGGAAAATTACTGACATGAATAGCAAATTGTTTGAGTGGCAGGAAACAGAGTTCAATAATGGGTACTTACTCAAGTTGGCAGGATGTGAGGTTATCCATATCGGACTGAAAGAGGGTAGATCATGCTATTTTTAGTAGGCACACAGTTAAATACAGTGGATATCCAACATGATTTGGAGATTCTGGTGTATAGCTGTTTATAATGTTATAAAGAGGGGCAAAAAAAATTAACATGTCTAATAGAATGCTGGTCTTTATATGCAGAGGTCTGGTGTACAAGGTTGCAGTTATACAAAACCTTGAGTACTATGAGCAGATCTGGGCACCACACCTTAAGAAGGATGTTTTGGCCTTGGAGGGAGTTCAAAACAGGTTTAGAAGGATGACATCTGGATTCCAGGGGTTAGGTTATGACGAGAGATTAGACAAATTAGAACATCATTGTCTAGTAATTAGAAAGTTAAGAGGCGATGTAAGCAAGGTTTCCAGGATATTAACAGGGAACAACAGGGTAGGTAAACTATTTTTACTGGTTGAGGATTCTAGGATCAGGGATATCGTCTAAGGATTATGGTCAGACCATTCAGAGGAGATGTTAGAAAATACTTCTACATGCAAGGAGTAGTGATGTTTGGAACTCTCTGCCTTAGACGGCAATTGATGGCAAATCAATTATTAAATTTAAATGTATCAAAGGATATGGACCCAAACTGGCATAGGGAGTTAGGCTGCAGATCAGTCATGATCTTGTTGAATGGTGGAACAGGCTTGAGGGGCTGAATTGCCTACTCCTTCTCCTATGTTGCTATGAATACCTCCCCCCTCACCTCCGTTCAATGCCCAAAGGAGCCTTCCACATCCATCAAAGTTTCACTTGCACCTCTACACATGTCATTTACTGCATTCGTTGCTCCCGATGCAGTCTCTTCGACATTGGAGAGAAAGGACTCCTACTTGCAGAACACTTCAGAGAACAACTCTGGGACACCTGCACCAATCAACCCCATCGCCCCGCAGCCGAACATTTCAATTTCCCCCTCCCACTCTGCTGAGGACATGCAGTTCCTGCACCTCTTCCATCGCCACTCCTTCACCACCTGATGCCTGGAGGAAGAATGCCTCATTTCCACCTCGGGACTCTTCAACCCCATGGCATCAGTGTGGATTTCACCAGTTTCCTCATTTCGCCTCCCCCCACCTTACCCCAGTTCCAACCTTCCAGCTCAGCACCGTCCTCATGACCCATCCCATCTGTCCATCTTCCTTCCCCTGATCAATCCCCTTTACCCCACCTCTATCCACCTATTGCACACTCAGCTACCTTCCACCCAGCCCCACCCCATCCCATTTATCTCTCCACCCCCGAGGCTCCCACTCTCATTTCTGATGAAGGGCATTTGCCCGAAACGTTGATTTTCCTGCTCCTCGGATGCTGCTTGACCTGTTGTGCTTTTCCAGCACCACACTCCCAACTCTAATCTCCAGCATCTGCAGTACTCGCTTTCATCTATGATCCTAAACCTGTTAAGAATCCTATATGTTTCACGAATACTGTAGTGGTATTAATATTCAAATGTTATAAAGTAAAGTTCATTGTTGTTTGCTCAAAACCATGGAACCTTGTGGCTTTATTTGCCAAGTAAGTCCCTTTGGTATCATATTTTAAGACATTGACTCCTTTAAAAATTAGAATTACTGGTCCCTTGTCAGATCATACCATAAATTTGTGTAGTCTGCTCTGACAGTGTAGCATCATTTGAGTTCAGGAACAACAATATGCATTTTTATACAGTTTTGTGTGTCTTGAAGACTTCCTAGGTATTTCACAAGAACATATATGAACAAAATTTAACATTGAATCACATAATGAAATATTAGGAAAGGTGATCAAAGAGGAACTACTTGAAGAAGCAAAGACAGGTAGAGAGTTGAAGAGTAGGGAGGAAATTTCACGAAGATTAAAACTCATTTACAAATGATGAGATTGAGTAAAGTCTGGGAAGTGCAAGCGGTAAAATTTGGAAGAGTAAACACAGGCTAGGGAATAAATGTAACCATGCAGAGTGTTCCTAATATTTTAGCCACGAGGTAGAATTAAGTGTGTGACAAAAAAGGAAGACTGAAAGTGGCTTCTTGGCATCCAAAGACATTCTTATTTTGTAATGAAGGCCTGTGGTGCAACATGTTGCAATTTATATTTTTGTCTGTGAATTGAATTTATTGTTGTATTGAAGTGCACTGAGCCAGTAAGTGAGTGTTCAAGTGTTTTTTTAATTGCTGCTCTTTAGTGAACGTGAATTTTAAGATAATCAAGATACTGCATGACTTGATGTCAACACAATGGCAGTTTCCCTGTATTATGCAGAAATGTCAGACATGCTCCACTTACATAATTTTTAATTATATAGTTATAACTTGATGAAAATCCTCCCATATTTCTCCAGAAATTCTCTGCAAAATTTCATCAGTCCTTATCCATTTTAAGTTTGGTGTCATTTTAGTTAATTTTCTTTGCACTATTTTGAATTCAGGTTTCTTCCTTTCAGTATTCAGATATGAATCATAGGACCCTGAATCTGACCACTTTCTTTATAATTTTCATTGTTTTGCCAGTGGAACCCAATATACTACAAGCATTTCTAACTCCTGTTCCAACAAATGACTTTGGAGTCACTCCCATTCCTCTTTCTCAGGATTACTATGCTAATTCTAGTCCGCTTTCTTTGGTATAGTTTTTGTATTAATTTTTTTTGCAAAGGATGGTTTATTGATGCATTCAAAACCTGGGGGATTTGTTAACCCAAGGGAATTGTTTCCAACACACAGGCAATTACAAAGACATGTAGTCAAGAAAGAAAGAATAAAAAAGACAGAAAATGAAAGAAAGAAATGGAAAGAGGTCAAAAATTGTGAATTACTTCGAAAGCAGATGTTGCATTAGTTCACGTCAGTTAGAATCCAGTAAGACACTGTCCAATACAAATCGTTTTGCTTGGCTGCATATAGAAATCCATTTTTCTGGAATTCCCATGTAGTCTATTTGTCATTAAAGTGGCGGTTTTACAATTGGGAAATTGGGACATTCTTCCCAGAGCACAGTCCTCTGTGAGACATTGACATCAAAATTAGTTAAGAGTGAAGTTGCTAATGCTATGTTTATTCCAGTGTTAAAAGTACAATAATGTTAAAAAATAAAACTGTAAAATTGAAGTCGTTCAAAACTAGCAATTTCAGTCATGTGACTGGGCTCTGTGGTTGAATCCCTTCTGTTAACTGGATTGGTTCGATAACACCTCATCCGAAACCATAATGTGTCATAGAAGTTAACTGAGGGTCTATTAGCGCCACGTCCAACATACTGGCATTCAATAGCTTTCTAATCTAAACTTATTATGGAGACACATTGCCTGGGGTCCCTTCCTGTGAGCTTGACTGGTATGTTCATGCAAATTGAAGGTGTGACAGTCCAGAGAGATGATGAGTTAGCTAGTGCCCAATAATTGCTGGAAATGTCTGGAATAATTCAATGTTCCCATTTTGTGTTTGACAGGTGCCATTCAGAGAGATGATGAGTTAGCTTGTGCTCAATAATTCCTGAAAATGTCTGGAAGAATTCAGTGTTCCCCCCTTGTCATAGAATCCCTGCAGTGTGGAAGCAGGCCATTCGACCCTACAAGTCTACACCAACCCTCCAAAGAGTAACCCACCCAGACCCATTCACCCCACCTTATAACTCTACATTTCCTCTGACTATGCACCTAACCTACATATTGCCGAACACTTTGGGCAACTTAGCATGGCCAATTCACCTAACCTACTGCTGTTTGGACAGTGGAAAGAAATCAGAGCACCTGGAGGAAACCCACACAGACACAGAGAGAATCTGCAAACTCCACACCACAGACAGTCACCTGAGACTGGAATCAAACCCGGGTCCCTGGTGCTGTGAGGCAGCAGTGCTAACCACTGAACCACCATGCCACCATGTGTTTGATAGCAGCCATTTTAAAACTTGAGATGAGTCCATTTCTTTCAAAAAGGAAATTTAAAGAAGGTAATATACTTTCTTTCAAGCCTTCTGACGTGACATTCATCTTTTCTGTCAATATCATGAATCGTCAGAGCTGAGAATTTTGCCAGACTGTCCTCTCTGCTGCTCTCTCGGTTGGAAAGGTGTAAGTGAGTTGAAAATGTGTTGCTGGAAAAGCGCAGCAGGTCAGGCAGCATCCAGGGAACAGGAGAATCGACGTTTCGGGCATAAGCCCTTCTTCAGGTGTAAGTGAAGTTTGTTCGACGCAGGTTATTTGCTTTTGAGACTTACTGAAGTCAACACACAAAAGAAATATGCTATGAAGCATGTATAACATTAATATTTGGGTTTAATTTGAGAAATTTAAAACAGAAGAACATTTTGAGACTCTTGAAATTCCTAAATTTAATATTGATGCTGTTTGAGCAATTTGCAAGATTTAGTGAATGTTGTGCACTTTGTTTTTAGTTACACAGTGAGTCAACTGAGTTGAAAAAGAAAAAAAGAATTCCACTATGAAACTTACAAACTTTGACACTTTACCAATTTCTGGGAAAATTCACCTCGATGTTCGAGATCAAAACAATAGACCACTTTGAACTTGAATGTGCATAGATAAAAACTGAATCATTATTGAGCAGGAAGATCAAAAGTTGTACTCAGTCTGAGAGCAGCAGAAACAGTACATGGAAAATGGGTGCAAAAGACTTGAAAATGTAATTTCATCACCAGCAGCAGAAATGAAACTCAGAGACAATCCAAACAGCGTGAGCAAAGCCAAATAGAACTAAGGGGCAAGTGTAACAACAAATGGAGACTTAAGAAGACGAATTGCAGAGAAAATAAAAAAGCAGTTTACAGATGCCATCAAATTTTTAATAAAGATAATATGATTCTATTCCTTTGCAGATTATGTTACGATGAGTTCAAGAGTTAAGTAAATATTTTGCTTTTAGTTGCGAGATTAGATTAGATTACTTAGTGTGGAAACAGGCCCTTCGGCCCAACAAGTCCACACCGACCCGCCGAAGCACAACCCACCCATACCCCTACATTTACCCCTTACCTAACACTACGGGCAATATAGCATGGCCAATTCACCTGACATGCACATCTTTGGACTGTGTGAGGAAACCGGAGCACCTGGAGGAAACCCACGCAGACACTGGGAGAACGTGCAAACTCCACACAGTCAGTCGCCTGAGGCGGGAATTGAACCCGGGTCTCTGGCGCTGTGAGGCAGCAGTGCTAACCACTGTGCCACCGTGCCGCCCACAAATGATTAGTAGAAGGCCTTAGAGGGAGTTCAAAGCGAGAGGGGAAATGTTTGGGGGAGATATACGTGTAAGGTTCTTCACACAGAAGGTGGTGGGTGCCAGGAATACGTTGCCAGCGGAGGTGTTGGGGTGGGAACGATAGTGTCATTTAAGATGTATCTAGGCAGATACATGAATGGACAGGGAGCAAAGGGATACAGACCCTTAGAAAATAAGCGGCAGATTAGATAAAGGATATGGATCGGTGCAGGCATGGAGGGCCGAAGGGAGGCTGTCATGTTCTTTGTATCTGAAAACTGAAAATATACTGTATCTGAAAAACAGTTGGTTCCAAAGTTTTTGGATCAAGGATTACTGACCTATCTTCACCTTTCAAGAACACAGAAATACATGCCGCAAGTTCAAATGCATTCTGTCATTCTGTCATTCAGGAAGTGCTCACTGAGCACTTTTAGCAAGAAGAGCCAAATGATGAACTGAGCTATCAGCATGAGACCAAATATCTTAAGTCAACAGATCATGAAAATGCAGGCATTCTTTGGGGTTTTCATACACCTGTGAATTACTTTGCATATGCAATTATTTACCAGCATCTACCAGAGAAATTAGAAAAACAACACACAAGGATATGTTTTGTAACAAAGAACATAATTATAATGAATATCCAATCTTGAAACAGTGAAGATAAGAAATTGCAGGAGGATTTTACACATAGAACTTAAGTGAGTAAGGATGAGGACTATCTCAACTGGGGCGTATGAGTCATCACTCCGAAAAGTTTAGAAAATGATTGTTAGAGGTACTTCATCAAGAGCATATGGATTTGTCTGTAGAAAGCAATAGCAAGGAGCTATTTTTGGTATTCAAAGATATATTGAATTACTAGTGAAAAGTGTGAAGTGGCTCTCAGAATGAGAAATGATCCAGCCAAGGTCTTTTTCATTCCACAATCAAATGGAAGAAAACCATCGCAATACGTAGATGTTGATTTTTTTTTTTAAGTGAAAGGAAAAGAGGTTCTTGTTTTGATTGATAGTTGTAGCAAGAGGATAAATTTTGATTCCATAGCCAGTACCACACATACTGAAATCATTAAGGTTTTGAGAAATTGATTTGCAATATGTGGGTTTACAGAGGTGATGATGTCAGATTATACGCCACAGAGTTTCACTTACAATTGAGTTCACAGAGTTTAACCTGTCATTTCCATGATATCAACTCAAGAGAAGAGTGAGAGAAAATCAGTAAATTGGGTGTATATTCTCGGAGGCTTAAAGGAAGGAGAGCTCATCTCATTTAAACATTCAAGATTGGAGGGGACTTTACAAAATGGATACAGAGAGGCTGTTTCTGACTGGAGAGTTTTGAATATAAGAGCGCAGTCTTAGGAGAAGATGTCGATGATTTAGGTCTGACATATGCAAAACTTACCTTGTTCAAACGACTGTGAATCAAGAATTCTTTTTGGTCTTTTTTAACCAAACAACCATTGACAGTTTTATGAACATAGTTACTGAGACTAAATTTCAAGCCAGATTTGACTGTATGACTCTGTTTAATACAGCAAACTTTATTTTAATCTGAACCTTATGAACTGGAACTCTTGATAAACCAACAAAAATAATATACCTCAACTATCGCAAAGTTTACTTTATTTTTCTGTTCAATTATTAAAATTTTTAAAATGTATTTACCTTAATGTTAATATACTTGTGGATCAATTGAATGGTTACATGAAACATCAAAAATCACACAACACCAGATTATAATCCAATGGATTTATTTGAAAACACTGGTTTTCGGAGCGCTGTTCCTTCATCAGGTCTGAAAGCTAGTGTTTTCAAATAAGCAAGTGGGACTATAACCCCATGTCATGTGATGTTGACCTTGTCCAACCCAGTCCAACACTGGCACCTCTGCTACGTGAAATATTTGATTTAAATTTGATTCAATTTCTCCTCAAATACCGCAATCTATAAATACAGAGGAACCTCGATTATCCAAATGTCAATTATCTGAACTTCGGATTATCCAAATAAGATCACAAAGTCTGATGCTTGGCTGAACTGTTATCCAGCATTCAATTTTCCGACATTCGATTATCCAAAAAAAATACTCCCCACCCGTGTCGTTCAGATAATCTAGGTTCCTCTGTACCATGACATCGAGTTGTCAGTTGAGGGTGCAAGTACAAAGGCTCTCTGCTGGTAAGCTTTATTTAAGACAAAGTTGTGTTATTACTTAAATGATTTAGCAGTAAATAAAGAATAACAGTGATGTGCCTACCTCCTGCGTTACACTTGTATTACTTAGTGTGTGTTTTACGCTGATAATGTGGATCTCTTGATTATCCAGAATATTTGATCAATCGGCACACTCCTGGTTCCATAGCTTCCGGATAATAAAAAGTCTACAATAATTAAATTTGTGGGAAACTAGAACCTGGGTCGCTGGATTACAAGTCTATTAATATTACCACTTCCCACCATCTCCTTGATTCTAAATTCATTACTTCTACTAAATCCTATCGGTATCCCAAGGCATCTTACATAAGGAAGCTAAGTGAGAAATTTGCTATTGTGGAAGCCAATTCAATAGATGTTCATTTTTCTGCCACCTCAAGATAAATTCCTAACATCAACTTCCAACATGAGTAATTTTGTTTTCAGTATATTGTTTGTTCCTGCATGACTGCCGTTTTTACCTTCTCTGAAGACAGTTTAAGTACTCATCAGCTCCCAAAACCTTGATACAATTTGAGACACAAACATATCACTTTGATCAATGCTGGATCTAAAACTTTCATTTTAGCTTTCACACGGAAGACTTTAAACAGTTTTTGTTAAAGATAGGACACAGAAATTGATGAGTCAGAATTGATAAATGAAATGGCTTAAAGCATCCAAAAGCCTTGTTGACATTGCTTTATTCTTGAAAAGAATATATAAAATATTTTGTCTTTTAATATATCAAAATGATTTTGAGAGCAATGCATAAAAACTTATCCCACATTTCTTTTGCATTTCAGCAAATAATGGCATGGATTGTCAACATGCCACATCCGAATGTAAAGTTTCACCACAATGTCAGGAAAGTGAATACTTGATGGACTTAAATGTCTTGATTTCGCCTTTCTAACAGCTTTGTGCAATGTGCACAGGCCTCTGTAAAATGGTGAAACATTGCGCTTATGCAGGCAATATATAAACTTCAGTCAGCAGTTCCTTGGCAACAAATCGAGTCTAATCGCCAAGTATATCATATTAGGAAAGTGGCAGGCAAATTTAATTGATCAGGACCATAAAATGTAATCATAGTTTTTATGGAACAAATATGTCACTTCTATGAATTATGTTTTAAAATATCTATTTTAAGTGGTTATTGAATAAACTTTAATTACACTCAATATAAAATGAAATTCTTTGTTTCCCATGTGCTGTTTCTATGTCCTCAGCAACTAAGTGTGCTATCTCTTTATTCACCTGTTTCCTTTAATAGACTTCTGCAACTATCTCTTGCCCTATGACGAATCAGATTAATTGTTGGAAAAACTCACTTTCCCTCTTAATGTGCATTATTGTTCCAATGGTTCTGAAAAAGCGCAGCAGGTTAGGCAGCATCCAAGGAAAAGGAGAATCGACGTTTCGGGCATGAGCCCTTCTTCAGGAATGAGGAAAATGTGTCCAGCAGGCTAAGATAAAAGGTAGGGAGGAGGGACTTGGGGGAGGGGCGTTGGAACTGCGAAAGGTGGAAGGAGGTCAAGGTGAGGGTGATAAGCCAGAATGGGGGTGGGGGCGGAGAGGTCAGGAAGAAGATTGCAGGTTAGGAAGGCGGTGCTGAGTTCGAGGGATTTGATTGAGACAAGGTAGGGGGAGGGGAAATGAGGAAACTGGAGAAATCTGAGTTCATCCCTTGTGGTTGGAGGGTTCCTAGGCAGAAGATGAGGTGCTCTTCCTCCAACTGTCATGTTGCTATGGTCTGGCGATGGAGGAGTCCAAGAACCTGCATGTCCCCCTCCACCAAGGACATGAAGGTCCTTGGACCCCTCCATCGCCAGACCATAGAAACACGACGTTCGGAGGAAGAGCGCCTCATCTTCCGCCTAGGAACCCTCCAACCACAAGGGATGAACTCAGATTTCTCCAGTTTCCTCATTTCCCCTCCCCCTACCTTGTCTCAATCAAATCCCTCGAACTCAGCACCGCCTTCCTAACCTGCAATCTTCTTCCTGACCTCTCCGCCCCCACCCCCATCCGGCCTATCACCCTCACCTTGACCTCCTTCCACCTACTGCATTTCCAATGCCCCTCCCCCAAGTCCCTCCTCCCTACCTTTTTATCTTACTCTGCTGGACACACTTTCCTCATTCCTGAAGAAGGGCTCATGCCCGAAACGTCAATTCTCCTGCTCCTTGGATGCTGCCTGACCTGCTGCGCTTTTCCAGCAACACATTTTCAGCTCTGATCTCCAGCATCTGCAGTCCTCACTTTCTCCTCCAATGGTTCTGAAGTCAAGTTATACCAGACTTGAAATATTCCTCTCCACAGATGCTGCCAGACCTGCAGAGTTTCCCAAGCATTCTTTGTGTTTGTATGGATCCACTGGAGTCAAGCAATTGTACTTAGCAGATCGTCAATAGGTCAGTTGAATATTTGGATAGCTTAACAGGCAACTGATATATCAAATGTAACTTTTTCTTTTAGGTGGTCTTCAGTATTGAATTCATCAATGACTCAATAAATGACTCGTTCTTAAAGAAATTAATCTTTCTCAGTGTGCTGAATGACTAGCCTTCCTCAATTTAATTTCCGAAGCAAGATTTTTAGTTAGAATAGTGATGCCTTGGATAAAAGTCTAAGGTTTGTAATGGAGGACACAACCATGATTTTTGAATAAGAACAAAACACATTGTTGGCTTTGGGTTTTGGAAGTCTGAATGTTGCTGTCAGAAAGAGAGAGAGAGAGAGAGAAATGGTACCTTTTCCTTTCACTCATTTTCTATTTCATGCATTCTACTGCTTTGAATGGAAGAGTCATCTAGCTCAGTTGTGTAGCACATGGATCAGATTAATGCCAATAGCACTTTCACTTGAACATCAGAGGCTGAGGGGGTGACTTAGTAGAGGTTGACGGAATTATGAGAGGCATAGATGGAATGGACCGTCAGAGTTTTTCCCCCAGGATAGAAATGTCAGTTGCTGGGGGACATAAGTTTAAGGCAAAAAGGTGAATGTTTAATGGAGATGTGAGAGGCAAGTTATTTTTAATGCAGTGTCTGTAATGTAAGTGTCTGGAATGTGCTGCCAGAAGAGGTAGTAAAGAAGCTGATATAAGCAATGTCTAACAGGCATCTTGACAGATACATGAATAAACCAGGAATAGAGTGATTCAAATCACCTGAAGGAAAAAGTTTTTAGTTTCGAAAGGCATCATGTGTCATTGCAGACTTGGTGGGACAGAGGGCCTGTTCACGAGCTGCACTGTTCTTTGTTCTTGCATGTGGTTTGATCCTAAATCAGACTGGCAGACTCAGGGCCTACCTCCTCATCCTACTCATAATAAAACGTAATGCTAATTTTAGCATATGGCTTGATGGTTATCAACCATGTTATGCCTTCAGGCTGACAATTTAAGCAGGAGCATGCTTTGAAACCTTCCAAGTGCTCTCAAAAAATACTTAGTTTTACTGATTTCTTGCAAGCATAGTCTATGATGCATATTCCTGCATTGTCACCGATGGAGTCTGAATACTAAACACCAACCTTGAACCAATGTCAGAAACCTATCCTTCACATCTGACCTCCTGTCAGTCATGAAGCTGCAGATAGAAGAAAGCAAAGAGCAGTATTGAACTCTTCAAATCAATCTCAGCTGCAAAAACTTTAGTTTCATAGAAAAAGAAATTCTCACATGGAACTAAATATTGATAAGTAGTTCCTTTGGAAAGCTACCACTACTGTGTGATCTTATAGCTTAGATGTTTCTTATATTTATTGTGGCAAACATAATTTCTGGTCAGTGGTCTCAAATTGAAAATTAGTCACTATGGTTCTAAACTCAGTGAAAGCTGGAGAAATATCCAATTTCTTTCAGATGAAAGGTCATTGACCTGAAAAATTAACACGGCCTCACCATTTTGTCCATCATATTTGCTCTGACATTCCAAACGAAAGTCTCACTTGGTGTCATTCTCCAGTTTTCACCCCACAGACCTGCACATTTTTTGTTGATAGCTCATTCACTTGTGCATGCCTCAGTTCAAATCATCTCTGCCATTCCCTCAGGTCTTGCACTCCAGATCCTAACCATTCGACTGTATGAAAACAATTTTCTTTGTATCATTTAGCTTCTTTTATGAACGACCTTAGATGTGTGCCACCTTGTTCCTGATATTTTCGCATTTTCTTAGTTTACTCTGATCGGACCTCTCGTGATTTTGATTAACTCTATTAAATCTTGCCAGCAACACTTTGTCAGAGTGGTGAGAAGCATTCAAAGAGGAAATAACAAGAACGCAGAAAAATTACATTCCCATAAAGTCAAAAGGTAGGACCAGGACCTGATGTCAAGGGACACAAAGTCAGACTTAAGAAAAAAAGCAAACCTTACAGCAGACACTGAAGTCTAAATAAGCACAGTCGCTAGATGAGTATAAATAGTCCCGGGGGGGGGGGGGAGAAGAAGAACAAAGAACAATTCAGCACAGGAATAGATCCTTCAGCTCTCCACATCTACGCTGACACATTTTGCATGTCTATAGTAAAACTATCTTCATTTACAGCATCCATATCATCTATTCCTTTCCTATTCATGTATTTGTCCACGTGCTTCTTGAATACTGCCTATTGTGTCTGCTTCCACCACTTCCTCTGAAGCGTTTTCCAGGTGCTCACCATTCTGCCTCACACATCTCCTTTAAACACTCCCACCCACACATTGAACCTGTGTCCTGTAGTGATTAACCCCTCCATCCTGGAAAAAAGCCTCATACTTCATGCCATTCACAATCTTATAAACTTCAGTCAGGTCGCCCCTCAACCTCCTGCATTCGCTGAAAACAAACCCAATCTATCCAACTTTCCTTCATCGCTAAAATTCCCATACCAGGCAACATCCTGGTAAACCTTTGCAGTACCCTTTCTAAAGCATGCGCATCCTTCTGGCAGTGTGGTGACCAGGACTGTACACAATAGTCCAAGTGTGACCTCTAACTAAAGTTTTATAAAACTGCAGCTTAACTTGTCTATCCTTATACTCAATTCCCCTTCTAATGGAGGCAAGAATGTCTTATGCATTTTACTACCTTATCTCCCGATGCTGCCATCTTCAGTGATCTGTGCACCTGCACGCCCAGATCCCTCTGCATATCAATACTCCAAAGGTTTCTGCCATTCACTGTATAATTTCCACCTTCACTTGACCTTCCAAAATGCATCAACTCATACTTGTCTGGATTAAACTCCATCTGCCATTGCCTCCAACTGCCTCTGACCTACAAGGGGATTGCCACAGTGGCCAGGTTTCTGGCACTGAGCCTGGACCTATTGTTATGGACTAAGCCAGACCACTCAAAACAGTCTAAAGCAGACAGCCCAGACCATAACTTTGCAATTTGTTTCAATAAGTGTACAGTGAAAATTACCTGGAGTACATCAGCTAGGTTGACTATCGGGATTTAAAACAGACAAAAAATTATTCATGAAATTGCAGAAAGAAAAGAATATAGAACTCAGTCTATCCAAACTAGACTTAGTTATGCTGTTGCAAAAATACACAACAGTCCCAATAAACAAATCCCTTAAACATAGAGTAAAAATGAAACAGAGGCTTTCAGGTTGAAGTTAGAAGGGCAGAAGGAGAGAGAGTCTAGCAGCCTGTTTCCACACAGCCCACTGCTGAACTGGACTGAAATAACTCAAACAAGACTTTAGCTTTTAGGACTAACCACCCCCTTTCATTATACAGGTCACTTCTAAAACATAAAAGCTTCAGCCTCAAGTCTCATCTGTTTGTGTATGAACAAAAAGCCTCTCAGTAAACCATTTCATCTCTGTACCAAACCAGTCGATTTGGAGCCTAGGCTATCTTATGACCCCTCTGAAAAAAAACCAAGGGCACAGTATCCTTGAGAAAAGGAACAGCTTTTAGAAAAAAGGACGTGCTTTGTGACTCTGGCTCAGAAGGGATGGGGGAGAATAAGAGACCAATAGTGGCACGAGATTCAATCGTCAGAGTAACAGACAGGAGATTCTGTGGTCGTGATCAAGACTCCTGGATGGTATTTTGCCTCCCGGGTGGCAGGGTCAGGGATGTCACAGATTGAGTCCACAGGATTCTTAAGTGGGAGGGAGAGCAGCCTGAAGTCGTGGTACACATCCATACCAACAACATCGGTAGGGAAAGGAAGGAGGACCAGAAAAAAGAATATAAGGATTTAGATTAGAAACTGGAAGGCAGGATGAGCAGAGTAGTAATCTCAGGATTACTACCAGGGCTGTGTTCTAGTGAGGCTAGGAATAGAGAGCAAGTGGCTACAGGGCTGAGGTAGAAGGGAGGGCTTCAGATATGTGGATCATTGGGATCCTTTCTGGGGAAGATGAGACCTATACAAGAAGGATGGGTTGGGGCACCAATATCCTGGGTGGGAGGTTTGTGAGAGCTCTATGGAAGCGTTTAAACTAGATTGGCAGCAGGGTGGGAACTGGAGCTACAGATCAGATGATGGAGTAGATATTGAACAGCCAGATATAGCATGCAGGGAGTCTGTGAAGAGGGATATGCACTCGATAGGGCAAAGGTGCAGTCGGCATGATGGGTTGAAGTGTGTCTATTTTAATGCAAGAAGTATCTGGAAGAAGGGTGACAAATTTAGGCATGGATCAGTACTTGGAACTATGATGTTGTGGCCATTACAGGGATTTGGATATCACAGGGTTTAGATATTTCAAAAAGAATTTGGGGGTCGGGGGGGAGGTAAAAGAGGCGAAGGAGTGACATTGATAATCAGGGATAGTATCACAGCTGCAGAAAGGGAGGTCATTGAGGAGAGTTTGTTTGCAGAGTCAGTATGGGTGAAGTCAGAAACATGAAAGGAGCATTCACTTTATTATGAGTTTCCTACACATACCCCAACAGCAACAAAAACATGGAGGAGCACATTGGGAGGCAGATTTTGGAAAGATACAGAAGTAACAGGGTGTTGTCATGGGGTCACTTTAAGTTCCCTAATATTGATTGGAACCTCCTTAGTTCAAATTGTTTGGATGAAGCCGTTTTTGTCAGGTGTGTCCAGGAAGGATTCCTGACGCAATGTGTAGATAGGCCAACTGCAGGGGAGGCCATAATGGATTTGACAACATCGAGGGCCAAAGGGCCTGTACTGCACTGTATTCTTCTATGTTCTATGTTCTATGTTTGTCATGGGGTGACTTTAAGTTCCCTAATATTGATTGGAACCTCCTTAGTTCAAATTGTTTGGATGAAGCCATTTTTGTCAGGTGTGTCCAGGAAGGAGTCCTGACGCAATGTGTAGATAGGCAAACTGCAGGGGAGACCATAATGGATTTGATAACAAACAAGGCCAGGTATCAGGTCTCTCAGTGGGAGAGCATTTTGATGATATTGATCACACCTCCCTCATCATTACTATACTCATGGAGAGGGCTCGCAGCAGACAGTATGGGAAAGTATTTCATTGGGCAAGGGGGATTTCCAATGCTATTAGGCAGAAACTGGGACACCTAAATTGAGAACAGATATTCCCAGGAAAATGCACGACAGAAATATGGAGGTTGTTTAGGAAACACTTGCAGATAGTGCTGGACAGGTTTGTCTCACTGAGGCAAGGAAGAGATGGTAAGGTGACGGAACCTTGGGTGACAAGGGATGTGGAACATCTAATCAAGAGGAAGAAGGAAGCTTACTGAAGGTTGAGGATGCAAAGATCAGAGAGAGTTTTTGAAGGTTACAGCATAGCTAGGAAGGAACTGAAGAATGAACTTAGGAGAGCTAGAAGGGGGCATGACAAAGCTCTTGCGGGTTGGATTAAGGAAAACTCTCAGGTATTTTATACCTATCTGAGGAACAAGAGGATAGCCAGAGCAGGGGTAGGGCTGATCAAGGATGGTGGAGGGAACTTGTGACTGGAGTCGGAGGAGGTGGGGAGGGGGGGTCCTTAATTAACATTTTGCTTCAGTATTCACAATGGAGAGGAACATTGATATTTCTGAGGATAGCATGAAACAGACTAATATTCTAGAACATGTTCATGTTAAGAAGGAGGATGTGCTGAAAATTTTGAAAAACATAAGGCTAGATAAATTCCCAGGGCCAGGTGGGATATACCCAAGGTTTCTGCAGGAAGCAAGGGAAAAGATTGCTGTGCCTTTGGCAATGATCTTTGCATTCTCCTTTGGAGTAGTGCCAGATGATTGGAGGGTGGCAAATATTCTCTTGCTCCAGAAAGAGAATAGGAATAATCTTGGGAATTACAGACCAGTCTGTCTTATGTCTGTGACGGGCAAAGTATTGGAGAGGATTCTTAGAGACAGGATTTATGATTAATTGGAAAACCATAGTTTGATTGGAGGTAGTCACCATGGCTTTGTGAGGTGCAGGTCATGCTTGTGAGGATGTGACAAAACACATTGATGAAGGTAGAGCAGTGGATGAGGTGTACATGGATTTTAGCAAGGCATTTGATAAGGTTCCCCATGGTAGGCTAATTCCGAAAGTAAGGAGGCATGGGATACAAGGAAATCTGGCTGTCTTGATACAGGATTGGCTGGCACATAGAAGACAGAGGGTGGTAGTAGATGGAAGGTATTAAACCTGGGGTTTGGTGACTAGTGGTGTTCCACAGGGATCGGTTCTGGGACCTCTGCTCTTTGTGATTTTTATAAATGACTTGGATGAGGAAGTGGAAGGCTGAGTTAGTAAATTTGTCGATGACATGAAGGTTGGTAGAATTGTGGACAGTGTGGAGGATTATTGTAAGTTGCAACAGGACATTGACATGATGCAGAACTGGGCTGATAAGTGACAGATGGAGTTCAACGTGGAGAAGTGTGAAGTGATTCACTGTGGAAATTCAAATTTGAATGCAGAATACAGGGATAAATGTAGGATTCTTGGCAGTGTGGAGGAACAGAGGGATCTTGGGGACCATGTGCATAGATCCCTCAAAGTTGCCACCCAAGTTGATAGGGTTGTTCAGAAGGCATATGATGTGTTGGCTTTCATTAGCAGAGGGATTGAGTTTAAGAGCTGCATGGTTATGCTGCAGCTCTAGAGAGCCGTGATTAGACCACACTTGCAATATTGTATTCAGTTCTGGTTGCCTCATTATAGGAAGATTGTGGAAGCTTTCGAGGAGGTGCAGAAGAGATTTACCAAGGTGTTGCCTTGCCTGGAGGGCATGTCTTATGAACAAAGTTTGAGGGAGCTAGGACTTTTCTCATTCGAGTGAAGAAGGATGAGAGGTGACTTGATAAAGATGTACAAGATGGTGAGAGGCATAGATAGAGTGGATAGCCAGATACTTTTTCCCAAGGCAGAAATGGATATCACAAGGGGGCATAATTTTAAGATGACTGGAGGAAGGTTCGGGGAGACGTCAGATGTAGGTCCTTTACACAGAGTGGCAAGTGCATTGAATGCACTGGCAGCAATAGTAGGAGAGTCAGATGCACTAGGGGCATTGAAGTGATTCTTGGAAGCACATGGAAGATAATAAATTGAATGGTATGCAGGTGAGTTTGATCTTAGAGTAGGGTAAAAGGTCGGCACAACATCGAGGGCCAAAGGGCTTGTTCACTTGCTGTACTGCTTTATGTTCTATGATCTATATCTTGCTGTATCCTGTGACAACCCTCCTCATGTCCACAACACCATCAATCTTTGCATCATCCTCAAACTTATGTATTAGACCAGCCACGTTTTCCTCCAAATCATGAAGTTATTTGAAAAGCAAAGGTTCCAGCACGGATGTGGAACACCACTAGACATAAACCTCCATTCCACCGCGACCCTCTGTCTCCTATGACGAAGGCAGTTCTGCATCCATCTTGCCAGCAGATCCTTGATACCATGTGACTTCACCTTTTGTGCCAGTCAAACTTAAAAATGAATTAGGAAAGCTATGTGTGTGCATAAGAAAGCATTAGTAGGTAAAATTAAAATATATCCAAAGAGATTGAAAAAAATTATATAAAAATCAAGACAATAATTAGGGAGAGAGATTGTTCCTTTTGTTCCTCGTTGGTGATTTGTGTGTGGATATAGAAGGCATGGGTACAGTCCTCACTCAACACTGGAACCCCTCCAGGTGCATACTCAGCCCCTTACTGTACTCACTGTATACCCATGACCACGTCGCTAAATACTAGACTAATGTCATTTACAAGTTTACTGATGACACCACCATAGTGGCGATGAAACAGACTACAGATGGAAGGTGAAAGACCTGGAAAAATGGTGCACTGAGAACAACCTAACTCTCAATGGCAGCAAAACCAAGGAACTCATTATTGACTTTCGGTGGGATGTTACTCATGCCCCCCTACACATTAAGAGCACAGAGGTGGAATGAGTGGAGAGTGTCAAGCTCCTGGGAGTGGTCATCCACAACAAGCTTTCTTGAAATCTTTATGTGGACGCAGAGGTTACAAATGTCTTTTCTTACTCAGGCAGCTGAGGAAATTAGGCATGACGGTGAATACCCTTGCCAACTTTTATAGGTGCGCCGTCGAGAGCATTCTGTCTGGATGTATCACTACCTGGTACGGCAACTGTACTATTCAAGATCGAAGACGGTTACAGAGAGTGGTGAATTCGGCCCGGACAATCACAAAGGCCAATCTCCCATCTATAGAATCTATCTACCAGGCCCGCTGTCAAGGAAAGGCCGCCAGCATTCTCAAAGATCCATCCCACCCTGGCAATGCTTTTCTACAACTTCTACCATCGGCTAGAGAAGCCTGAACACACGCACCAGTTCCTACCCTACTGTTGTTAGAATGGACTCACAAACTCTTAACATTCGCCTGTACCTCTGTTTCTGTTTTTCCCGCTGTTTACCTATTATTTACTATATCTGCTACTTAACTATGTGTTCTGCCTGTAATGCTCACAAGACAAAGTTTTCACTGTGCCTCGGTACACGTGACAATAAACTCAATTCAATTCAATTCAAAGCATACTTTGCATTGGTCTTCATGAAGAGAAAGTATGTTGCAGTTTCAGATATCAGGGTGGAGGTCTGAGAAATACCAGATTAAAATAACAGAGAGAGGGAAGTATTAACAAGTTTAGCAGACACAAAAAAATAGATAAACCTGTTGGACTAAATGAGATGTAGCTAGGATGTTAGACAGGCAAGGAACGAGATTCCGGGGGTTCTAGTCGTGATTTTCAGATGTTCTGTGACCACAGAGGGGGTGCCAGGTGACTTGAGGACTGCTAACACTGTTCCATTATTCAAAAAGAGAAGAAGGTACAGGCAAGGAAATTACAAACAAAAACAGAAATTTCTGGAAAAACTCTGCAGGTCCAGCAGCATCTGTGGAAAGAAAGTAGAATTAGCTTTTCAGGTTCAGTGCCCTCCTTCAGAATGGGAAATTACAGGGAACTGGAAATTATAAGGAAATTATAATCAAGTATAACCTCAGAGATGACAAAGTAATCAGAAAGAATTCTGAAGGATAGAACAGATTGTCACTTGGAAAATCAAGGATTAATTAGGAATAGTCAACAGACATTTGTTAAAGAAACATTATATTTGACAAATGTGTTTGAATATTTTGAGGAATTAACCAGGAATGTTGATGAGAATAATGATTTGGCGTGATCCACATGGATTTCAGCAAGGTTTTTGATAAGTTCCCTCATGGAAAATTGATCAAGAAGGTAACAGCCTGTGGGCTCGAGGCAATGTTGCACACGGGAAACTGATTAAACCAGTTCGCCTGACTTTGCTATTGGGAAAATGCTAAAGTCCATTATGAAAGATTTAATAGCAGAGGATGTGGAAAACAATGACAAGATACAGAAGTTTGGACTCACTCACCAACAGTTTCTTCTCTTCTGTTATTAGACTGCTGAATGGACATCTCACTTCAAATCTAATGTTGACCTTGCATTTGTGCACCTCCTGTGCAATTGTAACTTTGTATGCCTCATTTTGTCCAAGCACCTTATCATCTGTATGCCCTTGTTTGCTATGATCTGCCTGCACTGCTCCCAAAACAAAACTTTTCACTAGACCTAGGTACATGTGAGTCGAAAAGGATAGCACTGGAAAAGCACAGCAGGGCAGGTAGCATCCGAGGAGCAGGCGAATCGATGTTTCAGGCATAAGCCCTTCATTAGGACATTCCTGATGAAGGGATTATGCCTGAAACGTCAACTCACCTGCTCCTCAGATGCTGCCTGACCGGCTGTGCTTTTTCAGCCCCACACTTTTCGACTCTGATTTCCAATATCTGCAGTCCTCACTTTCTCCTTAGGTATATGTGATGGCAATGAATCAAATCAAACAAAAAAAAAATCAGACAGCATCAGCATGGATTATTGAAAGGAAAATCATGCTTGGCATATCTCCTGGAATGTTTTGATGATATATCTAATAGAATTGATAAGGGAGAGCCAGTGGCTGTGATCGATTTGGACTTTTAAAAAGCTTTTGATAAGGACCCAACTGAAAGATTAGCAGCAAGACCTAAAACACAAGGATTGAGTGGCTTGTGTACTGAAATGGATAGAGAATTGATTGATATACAAGAAATACAGTGTAGAAAATGTGGCATGACTGTTTTTAAAAAAAGAGGTGGACAGAAGTTGGGTAACCCAGAAGTTGGGTAACCAAAGGCTCACTAGCTTAACTTCTGTAATTGGGAAAATGCTTGAATCTATAATCAAGGAAGAAATAGCAAGACATCTGGATAGAAATTGTCCCATCAGGCAGATGTAGCATGGGGTCGTGTAAGGCAGGTCATGTTTAACTATTTTACTGGAATTCACTGAGGATATTATGGGCAACAGAGAACTGGTGGATATGATGTACTTAGATTGCCAAAAGGCATTTGACAATGTGCAGCACAAAAGGCTGCTGCATAAGATAGAGGTACACAACATTACAGGTAATGTAGTAGCATGGATAGAAGATTGGTTAGCTAACAGAAAGCAAAGAGTGGGGATAAATGGTGTTTTTCTGTCTGTCGGTCAGTGGCTAGTCATGTGTCTCAGGGATCAATGTTGGGACAGCAATTATTTCCGATTAATACAGATGATTTGCAGTTGGGGACTAAGGATGACACTAAGATGAGTGGTAGAGCAAAATGTGCAGAGGATACTGAAAGTCTGCAGAGGGATATAGATAGGTTAAGTGAGTGCATAAGGATCTAGCAAATGGAATACAATATTGATAAATATAAAACAGCAAAATGGACTATTATTTAAATGCTGAAAAAAATGGAATATTGTCCTTCATTGCCAGAGTGATACCGTTTAAAAACAGGGAGGTTATGCTGCAGCTCTATAGGGTGCTGGCAAAGCCACACCTGGAGTACTGTTTTCAGTTTTAGTCTCCTTCCTTGAGAAAGGCTGTTCTGGCATGAGGGGGTGTACAGGAGGTTCACTAGGATGATCCTGGAATTGAGGGGGTTGACATGCAAGGAAAGATTGGTAGACTGGGATTATACTCATTCGAATTTAGAAGAATGAGGGGGGCACTTTATAAAAACATGTAAAATTATGAAGATAAGATTGAGGCAGGGAGGTTGTTGCCTCTGGCGGGTGAAACTAGAACTAGAGGGCATAACCTCAAACAAGGGGGAGCAGATATAGGACTGAGTTGAAGAAGAAATTCTTCATAGGTTTGTGAAGCTGTGGAATTCTCTGCCCAGTGAAGCAATTGAGACTACCTCGTTTAAGGCAAAGATAGATAGATTTTTGAACAGTAAAGGAGTTAAAAATGATGGTGAGCAGGTAGACCAGTGGAGCTGATTCCATGAAAAGATCAGCCATGATCTTATTGAATGGCGAGCAGACTAGAAGGGCCAGAAGGCCTACTCCTGCTCTTTGTTCTTATATTTTTATGTAATAAATAAATCTTTTTATGCCCAGTGGCAGACAGAGTCTACTGGGTACTACAGTGGTCATTGCTTGGACACCATCTGTTCTTAGGGTATGTTCATGATCTAGATGAAGAAACAAAATGTAATATCTCCCAAGCTTGCAGATGACACAAAGCTGGATGAGAGAGTGAGCTGTGAAGAGAATGCAGAGATGCATCAGAGATGTGATTCAGATAAGTTGAATGAGTGGGCAAATGTACGGCAAATAACATGTAATATGGATAAATTTTAGATTATCCACTTTGGTAACAAGAACAAAAGAAAGTAAATTATTTTGTGAATGGCGATGGATAGAGAAATGGCAAGGGCAATAAAACTTGGCTATCTTTGTACACCAGTCACTGGAAGTAGGCATGCAGGTGGTGAATAAGGCAAACGGTATGTTGTCTTTCATACAGAGAAGATTTGAGTGCAGGAGCTGAGATGTTTTGCTGCAATTACACAGGACCTTGCTGAGACCAAACCTTTTGTTCATTGACTCTGATGCCTTGACATCCATCCTGGATGCAATGTTCCAGCTAAGATTGATTTGTCTTCTGCACATGTTCAAAATGACCTCCTTTTATTTTATTCCTCAGATGTTCCATGATTTGTGTAGCATTTTCAGCATTTTGGATTTCGTCTTTTGATTGAGAACACATTATATTGATTGTCATTTGAAAGGTTGCCCTCATGCTGACTATTACAGCTCTCTGGAGAAGCATGTGGGAAATCAAGACCTGCTGTTCCTGCAGTTGTAACAAAAGTTTGATCTAAGAATGCAAAGTTTGCTATTTACTTGTCAGATAGATCCAGGTGAATAGAAACCATGGGCCAGGTTTCTGTACTTAACTGGAACCAATATTTATTGCACGTAAGTACATTTTAACCACAGTTAAGCAACTATGAATTGTTGCTGTATAATTCTTCTAATTAAACCTCAAACTCTTTGATCAACATCTGCCCCAAACAACGCCCACACATGACAGACAGAGTCAAAAAAAATTGGTACCAAGGGTGGAGGGAAAAATGTTATGAAAGCTATTCAATGCCTTGAATCTACAGGTTTCACTGAGATTAATTATTTTGCCAGCAGGGACCTTTTTTTCTTCAATCTCTCTTCACTGGGTTCTTTTGCTTTTTCACCGGAGACATAGATGACTGGTACACTAACTTTGACGCTTTTTTAGTTGCTGGATAATAGCCACAACTTACAGCAACTGGTTGGAGAAAATGAACTGGCTTTCTTTAGGTTCTAGTGATTTTACTGGAGAGAGAGAGAGAGAGGGTCCTATTCAGCAGTTCAAAAGCTTCTGTCAATATCATACATGCCCACAAGTTATTCAGTTACCCAGAAGACAATCAAATAGTTATTGTTAAACTAGTGACCTTTGTCCTGCACAACTACTCACCAGTCCATAAACCAATTAGTAACATGTTGCTGGGTATATCTCACTTTGTTTATATCCTCTGGTGCCATCTCATCTACAAACAGCCTTCATCATTGCTTGAATAAAGTGGCAAAGTAAACACAACTTGCAATTTTTTTTGGTAATTTGCTTGTTAACGTGCAATAATTCCTTCTACAATCCTTGTTTCAAAATAGCCCTTTTATCTAAACTCCATAACCAAAAATAATGTAAAAAAAAATGGTATGATCTTTGCATGGTATTCAATAGTTTGCCAGAAAACAGCAGACTTTCTAGCCAAGATTATTTATATTCAGCTGTGTAGATTATCTCGGTGCAGTGGAATGAACCTGTGAAATTGTCACATCTTATTTCAAATGCAAAGTTATTCATTTTTTAAAGATTTCAATGGAAATCTAATTGAAATAAAACAACATTGAGAGATTTTATTTTTAAATCATGCTTCAAACACAGTTGAGGATGGCTCTATTTACAACTGATCATGTTACCTTTCTCAGCAGCAAGTGATGCCTGAGCCAGTTCTGCCACATATTTTACGGAAATCTAGTGAGCGAAGGGGAGCACTGAATTTTCAAAATACTGCTTTTCTCCCCAATTTTTTCAATGTTTTTGAGGATATTCCATTCTCAGCAGTGTCCGCAGTTTGTTATGTTCTCTGTATTATTAAGGCAGGAAGACAGCTGAAGCAATGCAACCATTGATGAAGAGGTATGGGTGAAAAATCTCATTGGGAATCATTGGATGTGAGTTTTACAATGTGTCCGATTTGTTTTGTGTTCGGAGACAGTCAAAAGTGTGCAAGTGGATTTATGTATATCAAAGAGGCACAGACTAGTAAAATTAATGTTTAAGCTTAATTAAGTCATGAGAATATGGAAAAAAACTATGCAAACATAATCTAGAAACAGGAGAATTGTGGAAGAGAAAAGTCGGTAGTATAGAGCATAAGAAATGAATCAAGTCAAATCATGACATTATTGCAACAAAATAATCTAATAATTGCAAAGATATTTTGCATATTTCCCACACGATGGTCCCAGCTGAGGTTAATTCATAGAATAGAAGGTTATTCATAGAATCCCTACAGGCCATTTGGCCCAACAAATCCAGACTGACCCGCCGAAGAATATCCCACTCAGACCCATTCCCCTATCCTATTACTTTACATTTCCTCTGACTAATGTACCTAATCTACACATTCCTGAACACTCTAGACTCTTTAGCATGGCCAATTAACCAAACTCTTTGAGGAGAAAATGAGGTCTGCAGATGCTGGAGATCAGAGCTGAAAATGTGTTGCTGGAAAAGAGCAGCAGGTCAGGCAGCATCCAGGCATAAGCCCTTCCTGAAGAAGGGCTTATGCCCGAAACGTCGATTCTCCTGTTCCCTGGATGCTGCCTGACCTGCTGCGCTTTTCCAGCAACACATTTTCAGCAATTAACCAAACTCAACAAGTCAGGTCTCAGGGTGAGCCCACACCTCCCCCCTCACCTCCCTCCAAGGCCCCAAAGGAAACTTCCATATCCGCCACAGATTCACCTGCACCTCCACACACATCATCTATTGCATCCTCTGCACCCGATGTGGCCTCCTCTATATTGGGGAGACAGGCCGGCTACTTGCGGAGCATTTCAGAGAACACCTCTGGGACACCCGGACCAACCAACCCAACCACCCTGAGGCTCAACACTTCAACTCCCCCTCCCACTCCACCAAGGATATGCAGGTCTTTGGACCCCTCCATCGCCAGACCACAACAACACAACGGTTGGAGGAAGAGCGCCTCATCTTCCGCCTAGGAACCCTCCAACCACAAGGGATGAACTCAGATTTCACCAGTTTCCTCATTTCCCCCCCCCCCACGCTTTTCCAGCAACACATTTTCAGCTCTGATCTCCAGCATCTGCAGACCTCACTTTCTCCTCTCAGGGTGAGACCTGGCTTGACAGACTAAAATATTCTATTCGTCCTTTTTTTTATGGTCAGTCATTGATATATTCACAAGAGCCTGCCAAGAGTCAGCTTTGACAAAGAGTCAGTTAGACTCGAAACGTCAGCTCTTTTCTCTCCTTACAGATGCTGCCAGACTTGCTTAGATTTTCCAGCATTTTCTCTTTTGGTTTCAGCCTGCCAATGTACCTTGAACAAAACGAAAATGCTGTTACACACAAAAGAAAAAATCTGATATTTGATCTTAGTGCAAATATCAGAAAGAAGCATTCAACCCTATTCCCCCAATATAAACTTTACAGACTTTCTAGCCCCAGTAGAAGATGATCTATCTCGACACCAAAGATTGCTGTTCAGTTTGCTTGGCTAAAATCAACTTATTTGTGCAAAACTTCTGTGCATTTAATCAATATTATTTTCTTTACTGTCTCTTCCTGAGACTCTTAAACAAACTACCAACCCAGCAGTTTTACTACTGAACATGTGTTACTTAAATCCATATTTTCAACACTCTTCCTTTATGATATATCCCTGAGAACCTTCTGTAGCTGAATCATTTCTCTTCCTGACTTCGAAGCCAATCAGGGCTTTGCTTCCACATTAAAAAACAGGCTCTCAAACAACAGTATTGTGTAAGTACAGAACAGGTTTGGATTAATGTGGGGATTGTTTATAAAGGAAAAGTACCCAGATTAGACATTACATGAGACACTATATCAGAATTACCTTGTATTGGGCTCCATTATTGTCCTTTCTTGTCCCAATAACGGTCACTGTTCCCTGTTACGATAGAACTGCCAGCATTTGGAATGGTCAGCTGTTCTTGAAGCCAAGAAATCTTTCCCATGGAGGATGGCTAAAGAGTCTATTGGTCAATAAATAGCACCAGGGCAAGCCGACAAATTAGAGGTGGGGTCAACCCCTGAATCTAGTCTCAAAGTGTGAGAAACCTATCTTCAGAGTTAGTTTTGGCCCAATGAATACATTTTTTTTTCACTGTACCACCTTCGCAGCATCAGAAATTGTCACTGAGAAATATTGAAGTAATGAAATCTTCAGAAGTGCATACATATGACATTGGACAGAAAAGCTGTTTCCCACTCACCACTGCACACGATGCTAAAACTGTTAGAACATTCAACAAAAGTTTATCTCTTAAAGATAAGGTTAGTAGCAAATCTTCTGGAATGAGAGAGGATTAATTTGTGTTAGATTCATGAGAATTGGGGTCAAATAGCTTGCAACAATTTCAGCTGTTAAGGACAAGTTGTTGAAATTAGGAGTTCATTATATGTCCACGGAGTTTAATGTGCCACAACAGTTGTATAAATAGACTGATTTATCTGTTTTCTTTGAAAAATACAACCGTATAATATTGTAGCACATTTATAAATCATTTGCATGTTTGTGTGTCACACCAGCATTGAATAGAAATGATCCCCGTGTTGTTCCATCTTTGTGTAAAATAGATCACAAAGCCTGGGTTTATTTTTGACTGTATTTTGATTTATTGCATGCAATGATTCAGATGCAGGTTTCTGTGGCTGAGCTGAATTTTATGCAGTCTGTGGCTTTTTTTCCTGATGCCCACATTTGTTTAAATTACTGTCCCAATCTTATGCATTGGTAATTCAAAGCCAGCCAACAAAAGAGTTATGTTCTTCTATGCAAATGCCAGGAGGCCCTCATCTTGTTTTTAATTATGATCGATGACCCACTGGATCGAGGCTTTGGTATTGTTAGTGAGTGTTCCACCCCAGCAGTTCTGCCTGTTGCTGGACTATTTTATGTACTTTGCTTTATGAATATTATTCTTCAAGAGTACATACTACTAACTACAGAAAAATGCTTGCTTCTAATTTTGTTGTGTATTATTATCTATCATTTTCTCCTATTATGCAAAATGCCAAATATAATTGAATTCAGATCATTTGTTTATGTAGGAAATCCAAATCTCCACAGCCCAGACAACTTCCTCATTGAGTTTAAGATGAATAGTTTGCTGATACACCTTTTGGTAATGCACAGATTGTTTATGTGGAAGCAAAACACTGCAGATGCTGGAAATCTAAAACAAGAGAATGTTAGAGAAACTGTTACAGAGTCATAGAATCATAGGGATGTACCCTTCGGTCCATCTCGTCTATGCCAGCTGGATATCCTAAAACAATCTAGTCCCAGTTCCAAGCGTTAGGCTCATATCCCTCTGAACTTTTCTTATTCATGTCCCCATCCAGATAACTCTTAAATGTTATAACTATACCAGCCTCCACCACTTCCTGTGGCAGCTTATTCCATACACGCACCACCCTCTGCATGAAAATTTTATCCCTTAGGTCCCTTTTAAATCTTTCCCCTCTCACCTTGAACCTATGCCCTTTAGGTTTGGGCTCCCACACTCTGTGGAAAAGATCTTGTCTATTCACTCTATTCATGTCCCTCATGATTTTATAAACCTTTATAAGATCACCCCTCACTCTCCAACTCTCCATGGGAAATAGCCCCAGCCTATTCAGCCTCTCCCTGTAGTTCAAACCCTGCAACCCTGGCAACATCCTTACAAATCTGAAAAGATGAGGCCAGATTCAAAACATTCACTCTGATTCTCTTTCCACAGATGCTACCAGATGTGCTAAGTTACTCCGCATTGTTTATGTCTCTTCATGTGTGAGTATTGAAGCTGCATGGATGGAGGGTGCCTGTGCAGGGACTTAGACGGTCTTGAATCTATTTAGCAAGAACCCCACTCTTGTTTTGTTTATTCAAAAGCCTGCCATTTGACAGAAGTATCTGAGTTTGTCACATGGGACTTTTAATTTTACTTTAACTTGAAGAAGGAGTTGGTGAGTGGAGCTTCTTTAATAAAGGAGCCAGAAGGGGGGAAAAAAATTAAGAGACAAATCAGGCACTTCACTTTGATACAATTTATTGTCAAGGGTAGATGAAATGAAAAAAGTGAAGAGAAAAAATAGAAAACATTTTTTTTGACTTTTTTTAGTCATTCATGGATGAGAGCATCACTTGCTAGGTCATCATTTATTGCCCATCCCTATTTGCCCGAGGAGCTGTTAAGAGTCACCCACATTGCAATAGGTCTGGAGTCACATGTTGGCCAGACAAAGTAAGGATGACAATTTCTGTCCCGAAAGGACATTAAGGAAACAGATGGGTTTTTCTTGACAAGCAACAATTGATTCATGGTCATCATTAGACTCTTCATTCCAGATTTTTTTTTAAATTGAATTCATATTTCTTCATCTGCTGTGGCAAGATTTGAACACAGATCCCTGGAACATTTGTGTGTCACTGTAATGCCAGACTAGCAATACTACCACGAGGGCACTAACTCCCTTTTAAGCACAAAGAAATGTTCCTTTATCCCTCAGACAAGGCAACTCACCACAAGTCGAGTGCAGTAATGTTTTAGCTTAAGATAGTGTTGATCATCACTACTGTGGGCTCAGAGGAAGGTAAAGTTCAGTTTCTGAGGAGTTGAGGAGCGAACTGGAGCAGAGATGGCATGGTGGCTCAGTGGTTAGCACTGTGCCAGGGGGTCAGGTTCAATTCCAGCCTCGGGTGACTGTCTGTGTGGAGTTTGCACGTTCTCCCCATGTCTCTGTGGGTTTTCTCCCACAGTCCAAAGATGTGCAGGTCAGGTGAATTGGCCATGCTAAATTGCCCATAGTGCTAGGTACATTAGTCAGAGGGAAATGGGTCTGGGTGGGTTACTTTTCGGAGGGTCGGTGTGGACTGGTTGGGCTGAAGGGCCTGTTTTCACACTGTAGGGAATCTAATCTAATCTAAAATCCCCAGTACAACATCACAAAATAACTAACACAACTGAAGACTCAACGGTTGCTCCCACTGATACCATGACCTTCAAGCAGTATATTAAAAATAAATTGGAACTTGTTACCTGCAAAGATGGTAGAGGTAGAAACAGACCTAACATTTAAGAAGTGTTTTGATCTGAGCTTGTGATGCCCAGGCACAAATGCATATGGGCAAAATGTTGAAAATGGGATTAGAATAGTTATTCACAGACACAAGGGGCCGAAGGGCATTTTTCTGTGCCATAGATTTCTATGACTACTTTACTGCAAAGTTTCTCTCACAGTTGCTCCAAGTGGTGTATCTCTGTTGAGGCACAATAACCAACACCAACACAGTAATTCAACAATTTCAGTGCTGAACCTAAGATCAAATTCTGTACATTTACAATTCCCCCAATTGCTGTTTATAAATGCATCATCTGAATGTTGACAGTGACCAGATGATAAAAGAAATTTAAGCTGTCAGAAATACCAGTTATAGAGACTTAGAATCATGGAGACCCTTTAGTCTAACTCATCCATGCTAACCAGATATCCAAAATAAATTTAGTCCCATTTGCCAGCACTTGGCTCATATCCATCTAAACCCTTTTAAATGTTGCATTGTACCAGCCTCCACCACTTCCTCTGGCAGCTCATTCCATACATGCACCATCCTCTGTGTGAAACAAGTTGCCCCTTAGGTACCTTTTAAATCTTTTCCCTCTCACTTTAAACCTACACCCTCTAGTCTCCCCCACTCTGGGACAAACACCTTGGCTATTCACTCTATCCATTTCTCTCATGACTTTATAAACTTCTATGAGATCACTCCTCAGCCTCCAACATTCCAGGGAAAAGAGCCCTAACCTATTCAGCCTTTCTCTATACTTAAAACCCTCCAACCCTAGCAACATCTTTATAAATCCTTTCTGCTTTCAAGTTTCACAACATCCTCACTTTCGGAGGGAAACCAGAATTGTTACAGTATTCCAAAAGTGGCCTGACCAATATCCTGTAAAGCCGCAACATGTTCTCCCAACTGCTGCACTCAATGCACTGACCAGTAAAGACAAGTATACCTTCTTCACCTATCTACATGCGACTCCACTTTCAAGGAACTATGAATCTACACTCCAAAGTCTCTTTGTTCAGCAACACTCCAGACGTTGGAGAATTCTGATTCATAGTCTACTGGATAATGCAAAATTTATTCTTTTGGAAAAAGGACAAGATGTCAGCCTGTTCATGTGAATATCCAAAATTAATCAACATGGAAAGTTCAGCTGATCTGTCAAACTTTTCCCACACAATGATGGCAGGTACATCCTGACTAAAAAGTACCATCCCCTCCCAAATCCCTGCTGCATTGCATCTCAGGAATCTGCTGTTCAGTGACATTAGCTGATTCAGCACCTTAATTTTCTTTTTTTTTCAAAAAATAACGCAAAAAATTTCACCCAGCGGCAGCTTCATGTTTTAGATGGCTAGTCATTATTTTTTCATTGTTTCTGGTCTTTCTTTTCTCGCTGACTTTTGTTTGAATTGAATTTCTATATAATCCTTTAAAATGGAATTAACATCAATGATTTCAAATTGGCTTCTTTTCCAATGCAAGATTTGAATAGTCTCTCTTTCAAGCGTGAAACAGTTCCAAATGCATAAAAATGTCCTAAGTCAACCATGGTTTTATTAATATTCAACAGTTCTAGTCAAGCTTATGGTTTGAAAGCTAGATGGAATGACCTCACACAATATATGCTAAATTCAGCCATGGCATTGGATTTAAGCATTTTTTATATTGTGACAATATTTAAAGGGAAAATGAACAAGTATAACAGAGATAAACAACAGTACAATGCTATGTTTTTGTCACATTAACTTTTACTTACTTACAATCCTTAAATTACTGGATAAGCACAGCCTTAAGATATCTCTATAACCATTAAATGTTGAAAACTGAGAAAATATAACAACATTTCTAACAGTACTGTTTGTCCTTTCCAAAGTTAGTGATAACATTTTATATTTATGACAAATATCTTGCTTGTGATATAAATTGCAGAAGGCAGCATTCAGATTAATAAAAAACATTTCAATTTAGTTGCACCAAGCTCTTGAATATTTCTGTATACAATAAGTGGTGCCACCTGATTTCACAGGGCTGACCGCCTATTTGATAGCAATCTGACTGGGAAATGAGGCAGAAGGCAAGATAGCAGAAGAAGCCATTCATCACTGAGATAGCCTGGTGGCCTTTTTAACACAAATGTGGCATGATAAAATATGTTGCTGATATATTCCTCTACCACTCTGCACGCCATTTCATTTTTTTCTCTCTCTCGCTGGATTAAATGCTCTCCTTTAAAAAATTATTAAATTAATAAAGTTCCCATCCATCATTTATGATTCATAAGAATTGAACATGCAAAATTATTGGTGAGGAATATATGTCATATAATAAATTTTCCTGTTTTCCCCAACCAATCAAAGCCAGTAAGATTTGTTATTACACATTTTAGTTGGACTTATGTTAGATGCGGAGTCAGTGTTTGAATTGGGAAAGTTTTATCTTTATTACAGATTAATCTAAGTGACGTGGAATGGATTATGATGGGATGAGGACGACAACCATTTTGGAGCCATGTACCAAGTAGGTAGTGACCTTATCCTTTGATTGACAGAATATTAGGCAAAGCCTTAGAACTACTGCCATTTTCCCTTTATCCTAATCACCTCTGTCCCTTAATTGAATTCAGCTACTTTTCTTCTCTCACTATCTCCCAGCTGTGCACACTGTAGTGGAGACATGCTTATCTGCATTTTGCAATTATGAGATTATGAATTATGAGATTATGAAATAGAATGTAGAATTGTGTCATCTGCTTGCTTGCATTGCAGAATATGATTTATTGAAGTAGCCCCTTTATATTATGGTGAGGTTTGCAGTGTCTGTACTGATTATTGTCTTTTAATCAATGTTTCCTTTCAAAATTTTTTTTTGACATAAGTAAGCCTTGAAGTATTTCGCTCAGTAAAGTAACTTGTTTTTACCCTCACTGCTATACAGTAAGTATTTTTCAGTTACGATGGACAAGGCTATTGCTTTAATCATAGCATGCAAATGGGTCAAATATAAATGTGCAGGTTGTAATCAGCTTTCATCAATTTTACTGCATTGGTAACCAGTAAGGTCTTGCAGTTTCAGTGCTGACAGAACCCAATGTCAATGCAATCTGGCCCTGCTAATGACTCTAAACAGAACTAAGTTAACATTTATTTTCTAACAAAAGTAAATCTTAGATAGCTTGTGCAACACCGGACTCTTAATTTTCTCATTTCTCATTCTTAGTAGATTCAGATTCTTTCTCATTAAAGTGGTTTCACTTCTCCATTACTGAATTTATTCAGATTTAATTACATATTAACACTGATTTGTCTTACTTTCAGTGTTTATTGGGCATATCACAAACACTGTTGTGTCAGGGCTTCAGGACTCTGGAACAAACTTACAATAATGTCGCAGAGCTGTGTCGAAAAGGGTAAAAAAAACCACATTGGGGGGAGAAATTAATTTAGCTCTAAATCAAGTATCTCTCAGATTTGCATGGATGGTTGTATATGGTGTTCACAAGCAACAAGTAGAGTTCTACAGAAACCTTAACTTGAAAACAGGTCTTAACCTTGCCTTCTCCTCAGCCAGCATGTTTTAAGCCCAGTCTCTCAATTGTTGCCCTGAAACTCCATAACAAAAATAGTAACACTGATGGGATGCACTGCCTAAAACTTTACAGCAGTAGTAAAAATTAAGAGATAGACTTGAAATTATCTGGATAAGAGAAAAACTCAAATTAATACTTCCAAAAAATATTATACAGTTGTATGACCAGCTAACAGCTGGAAGATTCAGAAAGTTGAATACTTGCTGTGAAGAAATAAGCTCTGCAGAAAAATCACCAAGGCAACTTTTGTAAGACAGAACTCTGTATTTTGGCACAAGCCCCCAGATGTTGGTCGGAGGGACTTTGCAGGATTGACAGGGAACTTGCCATCATCAGCTCTGGTACCTTCGTCGATGCCAGGTGGTCCAGCCAGTTTCATTTGTTTGTTGAGGCTTTTGAGCAGCTAGAAGCAATTGACTATTTGCTAGGCCATTTCAGAGGTCAGTTAAGAGTCAACCACATTTGTGTCGATCTAGACTTACAAGTACAGGGCATTCTGGTATAACAAGACAGTTGCGTTGCTCTGCAACCTCGCACTATAAAAATTGTGCTATAGCAAACCACTATAGAAAATCAAGCTGTTGAAACCACAATAGAAAATTTCGATACCCATTTAGTAGAAAGCTTGTGTTATCCAAACAGCGTCCACCTGAAACGTCGATTCTCCTGTTCCTTGGATGCTGCCTGACCTGCTGCGCTTTTCCAGCAACACATTTTCAGCAGCGTCCACAATTTGTCAATCGTGTAACAGCCAATTTGTGTTGACAAAACGCAGATTATTCAAGAACAATCTGTAGACCATACAAGGTGGGAATGCCATGTTTCCTTCCCTCAAGGGCATTGCTGAATCAAATAGGGTTTTGCAACAACACACCATGATTTCACGATCATCATTGAACTTTCAAATCTAGATTTTGTTGAATTCATCAATAATGATTAGCAATGATCAGTTTGGAATCTGGGTGCCCTGAATCTTTGTCTCTGGATTACTAGTCCAGTGGTAATACCACTGCTTGATCACCCCCTGTTTCAAGTCATTCAAGTTATTTCAGATAAGAATTTTGCAATCAACAAAGAAGGTCTATGGAGCCAATAATGACTGCAGTGTCAGAATGTTTATGGACTTAGAATTTTAGAAACAGAGTTAATTTTGCAATTCGTGGTTGATTGATATTCTTAGCAGCAAATCTTCAAACATGAAATGCATGCCTTCAGTGACTAGTGGAGTTCCACAGGGGTCAGTATTGCAACCACAGCTATTTACATTATACAACGAACCTGGGTGTCAGAATGGGACAGTGGTTAGCACCACTGCCTCATATCACCAGGGACCCAAGTTCAATTCTGGCCTTAGGTGATTGTGTGGAGTTGCACATGCTCCCTGTTTCTGCTGGGTGCTCCAATTTCCTCCCATAGTTAAAAAATGTGTATGCTTGGTGGATTGGCCATAGTTATTGTGTGATTTGGGTGGGATGCTCTTTGGAGGGTTGGTATGACTGGATAGGCAAAATAGCTTCTTTCCCCAATGCAGGTGTACTAATGTTCCACATTATATTGCATTGTTATTGGTGGCACAGTAAACATGAAGATGTAGTACTGCATTAGTACAACATGGCACTATTTAAGCTGGCAATAGTATCTTGATTTGCTAAAAACCCATTCAAGATAAATTCTGAGCTGAGTTCTTGGTTTCACAAATTTGTGTCATATTGATAGAAAGCATGAGGAAATATCTGAAAACAGCACTAAATAAACATGACAATAAAAGGAGCTAAACATGTTGGTAGCAAATAACTACTTCAAATTTGACTACAATATCAGACACAGTAAATATTCCTAGTTTATGTTGTTGTCACTCTAAGTTCTGCAAATTCATTTGATAGGCTATAAGTGAAAAATTATGGTCACAAAGATCTTTTGATAATTAATTTCTAAGAAACATACCCAACAGCAAGCAGCATTGCTGTTCCTCAGCATGGAACTCCAGACATGTTACTCATAATTATGAGTCAGCACACTTATTAAAGTAAGAGAAAGTGAGGACTGGAGATGCTGGAGATCAGAGTCAAAGAGTGTGGCACTGGAAAAGCACAGCAGGCCAGGTAGCATCCGAGAGGTAGGAGAGTCATCCTGCTTTTCCAGAGACACGCTGTTTGATACTTATTAAAGTGGCTAAAGTAAAGCTAATAAAACATGCAGATGATCTAGAAATGACGTAATAAAGTAGCTCAAAAATATCTCTTTGACTCTTTATGTCAGACACTTGACAATGTCAGGCTTTCTAGATTTACACTAGTCTTGCTGGACTAAAATTAAAGAGTTGTGAGTTCAAGTCCCACAGAAGTAGCAAGTAATGCAGACTGACTCCTCAGTGCAATGGTACAGTGGTATTGAGTTCTGAACAAGGAGCATAATTTATTAAATGGAATCTGGCCCACTGAGGTTTGGTGTCCAGAACTGTTCATTCACACCAAACGTACAGACTCTCAACTACGAAGGTATTGGAAATCTGGAAACCTCCCCTCCAAACAGCTTTTGAGATTATGGCATGAATTTCTTCCACTCGTGAGCAGAGTTGGATGATTTCTGGGTCCTGCAAACCCCGTCTTCGATGAACCTTCCCTCGAAATTGGAATTTTAAGTCTGGGTGGTAGAGCTTCCTGGAGAATGACCAGATGACCTTGGTATGGCTATTGAGGCTGCAAGGTGTGGAGGTAGAGCCTGTCAGAAGGCCTGCCTTAGTGTGCTTGAAACATGTCAGTGGTAACAAAAGTAGAAAAAATGAAAACAGCCCTCCAGTACTCACTGTTCACGCCTCCATACCCTTCCCATGCCTGATCCATACCAATCTATGCCCCTCCATGTTCCACAAATTATATCACACCCCTTTTTATGGCACGTTATGCAACTAAACTTATTCAGATTTTCCCTTCTATTCATCCCATGCCAGCCTAATGCTGATTCATACCAATCTATACCCCTCAGTCACCGTCATTTCCCTCTATACCAACTCGTCTAACATCCATCAGGGTCACAGCAGGATGGCTCAGTGGTTACTCTGCTGTATTTCAGTGCCAGTGACATGGTGTCAATTTTATCCTCGGATGACTATCTGGTCGGAGTTTGCTGGAGTGGGACCATTTGGCGCAGCCACTTTGGCGCGACTCATTTCACACTGACACATTTCGGCACAGAACTGTTTTGTAGCTATTCAGTAGTAGTTATTAAACTACTATTATTAAAATTATTAAAATAAAATATATTTTAGCGCAAACCCATTTGGCGCAGAACTGTTTTGTAGTTATTCAGTAGTAGTTATTAAACTACTATTATTAAAATTATTAAAATAAATTAAAATAAAACATTAATATACAAATTATTAAAATAAAATAAAACCCATTAAAATGCCATCAACAATTTTGTATTTGCCTTATTTCTTTCATTTTTATTTTCTTTTTAACATTTTTACTGAAGAGGATAAACATTATTTTTCTTTTTATTGCTTTCATTAATGCTGGTAAGTAAGCCTGAAAAGGAATAAATAGGAGCTGTGCCGAATCGCTCGTGCCAAAATGGGTCTGCGCCAAAATGGGTCGCGCCAAACCGGCCTCGCCGAATCGCTCGCGCCAAAGTGGCTGCGCCGAATGGTCCTACACCCGGAGTTTGCATATTCTCCCTGTGTCTGTTCTAGTTTCCTCCCACAGTCCAAAGATGCTCTGGTCAGGTGGATTGGCCGTGCTAAGTTGTCCAGAGCATCCAGGGATGTGTGGACTAGATGGGTTAGCCATGGGGAATGCAGAGTTACATCGATGAGGTGTGTCTGTGTGGGATGCTCCTTGGAGGGTTGGTGTAAACCAAATGGGCCTAATGACCTGCTTCCACATTGTGGAAATTCTTTGATACCTCAAGAGACATGCTGGCCAAAAAAACCAATTATGTCTCTATTGCTGTTTATCAATACTTTTTTAAATTATAAAGCAATTGCGCATTGAAATATCATCAATTAGTCTCTCTCGTAAGCAATTATTTGAATCAAATTTTTAGTCCTTCCCTTTATTAAAATAATTATTTCACTTAAGTACTGAATCTCTTATGAAAACACCATAAGTGTCAATCAAATTGTTTATTTAATAGGTACAGTGGCATGGTAAGATTTACCAGGACAGTTTGAATTTGAGATAGGCTGCACATTTGCTCTAAGAGTCTATAAAGAGTAATTGATACACCAGTACGATTTGCAGTATTGATCTCTAATTCAGGTGGTCACAGCTGCACATGGGCCTCAGATGTCTGCACAGGCAACAAGAAAAGTAGCTGGAACATTGGACATCTCCCTTTTCACTGTTGCACAGGCACTGAGGCAACTGATGATTTGTATGGGCAGTTGACTACAGAAACAAAGGTTTGCAATTTAGAACACACACACATTATCACACTCTCAACACCACAAAAGTAGTGGAAACCACATGCTCAGAATTGGAATTTAAAATTCAGGCCTTTACCAGCATTTGTTAAAAACAAAATGAGCCCAAGGTCAAATGAAAATTGAAAAAGTAGCTTGATACATTAGCATCCTTGCTTAACAAAAAAAAGTGTCTGAAATGAAGGCAAAAATTATAAATGAGTTGAATTAATAATCAGATCAGCCATGATCAAACTGAATGATGGAAGCAGGTCATTGGTTAAGTGTCCTTTTCCTATTCCTTTTGTCCTTTTTCTCATGGCACTTTCCAAACCCAGGCACTACAATCATCCCAGAACTCGCTGTGCCTCAAAAATTGACCCATATGCATCTCTTCAGCATCTTTACCCAATACACTGGAATGCTTTTTCAATTATTCCCTTACCTAATTAACACTCTCATTAAAACAAAACACCACTCTGACAATGTTTTACCATACCTATCCTGAGACAACTTACCCTTTTCCTCTTTTCTTCCTGTTGTGTATTTTTATCTGATTATCCCTCGGTGCACAGCCTTTGAACAATTTGCCACATGAATATAAGCTGTTATCACCATCATGTTACTGCTTTAAAATATGATAAGTGAATGAACTAAGGAGAAGATGACAGCACATGGCCAGCAGTTATGAAGAGTTGAATGAACAGCAGGCTTGTTACGGATAAGTTGTTCTGTAACTGCAAGATTCTGCAATGAAGGTTTATAATACATAATTATTTTATAGTTATTATCATTTTGTGAACAAGATTTTGGTTTTCAGTTTGGTAAAAGTGAATTTATTCAAGAGTCAAAAACTCACCATCAGTTGAGTGTGAAACTTTAAAAATAAGAATAATGATGATACTTCTCTGTGGCTGACTGTCTGTGAAGGATATTACTGGGGGAAAAAAGTTGAATCTTTCTTTTTCCTGCTTATGATAAAATCTTTATAGACTATCATGTATAACTCTATGTTTGTGTTTGTTTTCATTCTTTCTGGTTGTAAAAAAAGGTTTGGCATTGTTTTGTTAATATGTTCAATGACTGACTGCCACAGTAACAAAATTGCAGAAATAAAAGCTATGTGATCTATCTGTGATCTAAAGTATTGCTATCTGTGGATATTATAGCATACTAATTTGTCTGTCTGTTACATAAACTTGTTTGAGATTTTCAAAGAAACTAAACCTTTGCTGCGATCTAAATCAGATGAGATTAGATAAGACTAGATTTATTGCTGTTGCGTGTACCAAAATACAGTGAAAAGTGTTGTTTTGTGTGCTCTACAGGCAGATTGCACATTACAAAGTGCATCAGGGTAGCAGAACAGAGTGCAGACTACAGTGTTACACCACAGAGAAGGTGTACAGAGAGAGGCCAACGTTAACATTTGAGAGGTACATTCAAACAGTATGAGAGTGATTAATCTGTATGAACGGAAAGCAAAGAAAATATGTTGGTCACATACATCCTCTATCATCTTTATTCCTTTATGCTATTTTAAGAGTTCATTTTATGCATTGACCATTCTTTATGAGAAATAGTACTAGCACAAGTTTCCATTGATCACAAGATATGCAAAGTTGAGCATCACAAGATGTGTAAAGTTGAGTACGATGATTAGCCTATTTGAGTTCAGAATTTAATTCAAACTGATTTTCCCCTTCATTGCAATACTTAACAGTTCCTTCAAATGTTTCAGGACTTTTTTTTGCCCTGAATTGCTAGTCTATTTGGAAATTAGTTTCATTTATTGATCGTTCTGTTGAGAAATAAAGTTTTTACTAACAATCTTACATTTTACGTTTATAGTTTGCAGTTGTTATTGTTCTTCCATTTACAATAATCTTCTGGATTTTTGATACTGATTTGAAATTATCATTAACTTATTTTTTCACAGGTGAAAGACTCTAGATTCTGCAATCTTGTCTCGTAAATCTGAACTTTGACACTTGACATTATCCCCTAACCATATCGTACACTCATGGATCTGTTCCATTGTGTGTGATGACCAAAATGCGACACAGCACTGAAGGTATGACATGAGAAGAGTCTTTCACAGCCATACTTTCAATGTCAATGTAAGGAAAGCTGCTGCAGGTAAAAAAAATAGACACCAATTCATCATATGCCTGGGGTGTGTTGCTGGAATATATTGATTTCACTCCACCAAAGTCCTTAATGCTTTAAATAGTTTCCTTTTTGACTGTGCAACGTCCAGAGAAAGTTTATTTTGATTTTTACTATTGTACAAACTTAGCATGTTAGGTGTAGGGGAATGGGTCTGGGTGGGTTGCGCTTTGGCGGGTTGGTGTGGACTTGTTGGGCCGAAGGGCCTGTTTCCACACTGTGAGTAATCTAATAGAAAAAGTCCACACGGACCATGTTCCCTAACTAAATTAGCCTCACCTGCTTGAGTTTGGCACATATCTCTCCAAGCCTTTCCTATTCATAATTTATCCAAATGTCTTTTAAATGTTGTAACTATACCCGCATCCACCACTTCCTCTGGCAGTTCATTTTACACACAAACCACTCTCTGGGTAAAAAAAAAATTGCAAATATTTCTCCTTTCACCTTAAAGATATGCTACCTAGTTTTGAACTCCCCAACTCTTGGGAAAAGACCCTTGTCATTCACCTTATCTATGACCCTCATGATTTTATAAACCACAAAAATGTCACCCCTCAACCCATTACACTCCTGTGAAAAAAGTCCCAGTCTTTCCAGTTATTTAAAAAATAGGTTACTTAAAGGTGGAGTGTTAGGCATTTTGAATAAAAATCTATTCATTTTGTAGGAAACTCTAATCCAGCTACACAAACTAACTGCCGGCCTTTCTGTTATAATGTGTTTCATGAATGCGAATTCACTGTGATGTGACTGATTGGGGATGCTGTTTCTGCAACATGAAATGTGTGTTGCCTGTAATGTGATTACAGCGCTAACACAGTGGGCAGCACGGTGGCACAGTGGTTGGCACTCATAGCGCCAGAGACCCGGGTTTAATTCCCATCTCAGGCAACTGTCTTTGTGGAGTTTGCACATTCTCCCAGTGTCTGCATGGGTTACCTCCAGGTGCTCCGGTTTCCTCCCACAGTCCAAAAATGTGCAGGTTAGGTGAATTGGCCATGCTAAAAGCAAAGGGGTAAATGAATGGGTTTGGGTGGGTTGCTCTTCAGAGGGTCGGCGTGGACTTGTTGGGCTGAAGGGCCTGTTTCCACACTGTAAGTAATCTAGAAACACTTTAAGCACTGTTTCTAAAGTGTGATTTTTCTATAACACGGAGTCGCACAAGAACGCAATCATCATGTTATAGAAGAACTAATTCTACTCTAAAATATATCAATTTAAAGCAATCTTTAAAATGAAAGTTGAAAAAGTTCAATACCGTTAAACTTTTACTGAAAGAAAAATTGCATGTTGGCCTTCATAATGAGAGGATTCAAAAACAGGGGCAGAGATGGGTTGCTGTAACTATCTCACCAAGACCACACTCTGAGAACTGTGTATTGTTTTGATCTCCTTTTCTGAGGAAAGACGTTCCAGTTATGGAGGGAATGCAATTCGACTGATTTCAGGAATAGCAGGGCAGGTGTATGAAGAGCAACTGGATCTGTCACCGATCTATGAAAGAATGAGTGGAGATCTCATACCAATTTGTAAAATTCTAACAGGGCTAGACAATGTAAATGCTGGAAAGATGTTGCCAATAACCAGGGACCACACAGTCTAAGGGTATGGAGCAGGTCATTTAGGATGGAAATGAGAAGAAATGAGTAGCTGAGGACAGAACATAAAATGTTTTCAAAGACCAGTTAAAAATAGTTTTTAGACCTAAAAGGATAAAAAGGTATGGGAGAAAACCAGAATAGGAGACAGAGTTAGCCAGTTTTGAGAAGATTTGTAGCTCAGGTTGAGGTTCTGAATGTAAGTTCGCTCGCTGAGCTGGAAGGTTTATTTTCAGACGTTTCATCACCATACTAGGTAACATCATTAGTGAGCCTCCGGTGAAGCACTGGTGGTATGGACCACTTTTTATTTATGTGTTTAGGTTTCCTTGGGTAAATAAAAAAACAGGCCATACCATTAGTACTTCACCGGAAGTTCACTGATGATGTTACCTAGTATGGTGACAAAACGTCTGAAAATGAACCTTCCAGCTCAGTGAACAAACCTTCATCCAGAGGGGACAGAGTTGGATGATCAGTCATGATCCACCAAAGAATGGCGGAGCAGGCTCAATAGGCTAAATGGCCGATCCTAGCGTGTACTTTCAATGTTTCTTTGTTTCTAACTTCACATTTACACCTGCTGTCTACAACCCTTAAATCAACTAGCTATTGATGAATCTGTCTACCTTTCCTTAAATGTATCAGTAGGTGTGGCATTTCAGATTCGTGGGCCTCTGAGAAAAATAAAATTCTTCCTTATCTCTGCTTTAAATCTGTTGCCTGTTAGGTTAAAATGCAGTTTCCTTTGCCAGTCTGGGGAAGGAGCACTCCCCTCCCTTAACCACTCCATCCACCAGCACTTCTAGATCCCTGTCTGTGAAATGGAGAGCCAAGTTCCCTCTTGAGGCTATTAACACATTTCCAGTGAGTGGAGCAGCAGAGTATGAAGCCTCGTTCCTGGCTTGCAGTGCCTTAAAGTGCAGTGGAACTGGGGCACTTAAATGTGACATCAGCAGCTTGACGTTGTAAAATTTGGCAAAGGAGGTCACTCCTTTCTGTATGACTCCATAAGCTGGGCACTGGTTGTGTAAGGAGCAGATAATTGTGAAAAAGGCTGGTCTGAAAGGGACACTTTTCCAAAAAAGAAAAGACACAGGCCCATGTTGTGCAGGAGAGATTGGTGTCGATGATTGAAAAGCGGATCACTGTTGTAATAGCTGGCATGATTCATGATGTGATCGGGCAGCCAAAGCTCTATACGCAGCATGCAAATTCCATGGAAATAAGCCCCTTATTTGAGTGCAACTGATGAAGGTAAGCATTTATTGATTCAACATGATCAGTGGATCATTTCCTCCAAAGCTGATGGAGGATGACCCTCTCTCTCTCTCTCTCTCTCTGTTATCCTATCAGGGAAATCAATGGGACCTGCAAGATCTTGGTATCCATTAAATTATAAGTCTGATTTCCATCAGCAGTCCTAATCTTCAAATGCCCAGTGTGACATATTGGGATGTTCATGTTGCTGTGATAAAATGCAAGATGTTGCTGTCTTACTTTATTGACAAATGCTTGGGTTATTTTTCACATTAAATATGTTGCATCAATGTTAGTCAAAGTAGCAGGATAGTTCCAGCGTATTTCAGTTTTAGACACAAACAAAACCTTTTCAATGCCATCATAATGAATTCCCATCTTTCAAATGTTGAACTAATGGGTAGGCCGTGGCCTAGAGTTAATGTCACTGAGCTGTTAATCCAGAGATTGTCATGGCACATGGTGGAATTCAATTAAAAATAAAATCTGGAATTACAAATCTAATGGTGATCTTCAATCTATTGATAACAATCATTGTTGATTGCTGATAAAATCCAAGTGGTTCTCCGATGTGCTTCGGTAAAGGAAACTGCCATTCTGGTCTGGCCTACATGTGACCCCAGACCCACAGCAATGTGGTTTACACGTAATAGCCCCCTGGGCAAATAGGGATGGAAATAAATGCTGGCCTAACCAGAGACATCAATATCCCATGAATGAATTTTCTAAAAAAATCAGAAGTCACTGTTAAATAAAAGCAAATTGCTGAAAATAAAACAGAGAATGCGATGAAACTCAGCAGATCTCTCAGTTTGTGTGGAGAGAGAAACCAAGTTAATAGTTTCAAATTAATATGGCTCTGCTTCAGAACTCAAGAACAGTTAAATGGGACTTGAAATGTTAACTTTGTTCCTATCTTCACTGATGCTATCAGAGTTACTGAGCTTCTACATCACTTCATGTTTCTATTTCAGGATTCACAGTTTACATTGTTTGAAAAAGGATTGACTGTGTTTGTGCTTGATTGAATGTAACTTTAAAATATTAACTAATTGTTTTTCTGCCACACAGTGGAAGTTATGGATTGATCATTAAAACCCTGTGCTCATGATGGGTATTCTCCACACTTAAAATATATGCCGAATTTGCTCTCCTATCACATCCATTAGTTCATAAACCTACACGTGCAAAATCATCTAAACAAACTTTAATAAAGCATTATTTGTTTTTGTTTGCACTCCTTACCTACCCTAGTGACTTAACCTTTTTCTTTACAAATCTGTCCTGACAGTTCTTCAAGTAAAACCACAAAAAGCAATAACATCTGAATGTTGCCAAGCAACAGAGACCATTGACATTGATATTGCATTCCTTTCACTGTATTGTGTGGCTTGTCAGAAATGTTTAAAATAGCATCTGTTTTGGGAAAATAAATTGTCCACTTTGGGTCTTTGCACAATTAAAGTATTTATTTTCCTTTTGTGATTGGCTGCATGTAATATTTAAGCTGTCTGCATGAGAATGGTGCAACTGTGAGTATAAATTATATTTTAAAATGCAATTGATGATTATTCTTTAGATAAATATAACTGTATAAAGCAGCTATCCGAAATGAATAAATTTAGAGTGCAACTCTTGCTTTACATAAATGTCTATAGTTCACAGCAGGAGCATTACCTTGGTAAGGATAGCTCGGTGGAGTTCATGCTTAAAAATGAAAAAGCTATTAGATTGGTTCAGACCTTTCAGCCATCACCAGAGAGTTTCAGGCAGACATTAACTGCGAGTTAGTTTTTAATCTCTACAGTATGGAAATAGGCCCTTTTGCCCATCAAGTCCACACCAACTCTCCGAACAGTAACCCACTCAGACACATTCCCCGCCATTTGCCCCTGACTAATGCACTTAACACTATGGGCAATTTAGCATGGCCAATTCACCTGACCCGCACATCTTTGGACTATAAGAGGAAACCAGAGTACCTGGAGGAAACTCATGTAGACACTGGGAGAATGTGCAAATTCCACACAGACAGTCACCCAAGGCAGGGATTGAACCTGGGTCTCTGGTGCATGAGGCAGCAATCCTAATCTCCGAGCCACTGTGCTGCCCCAAGTTAATTGGCCCGTTTACTATTTTATCATTGATGCTTTCAAAATCATGAGTGGGCTGGACAGAGTAGAAATAGAACAGTACAGCACAGAACAGGCCCTTCAGCCCACTATGTTGTGCCAACCATTGATCCGCATGCAAGGTAAACCTAATGTACGAACTCTCAAATTTCTGTGACCATATGCATGTCCAGCAGTCTCTTAAACATCCCCAATAACCTCGCTTCCACAATTGCTGCTGGCAACGCATTCCACACTCTCTCAACTCTCTGCGTAAAGAACCCGTCTCTGATATCCCCTCTATACTTTCCGCCAAACAGCTTAAAACTATGACCCCTCATGTTAACAATTTCTGCCCTGGGAAAAAGTTTCTGGCTATCTACTCTATCTATGCCTCTCATTATCTTGTACATCTCAATTAGGTCCCCTCTCTTCCTTCTTTTTTCCAATGAAAAAGGTCCGAGCTCAGTCAACCTCTCTTCATAAGATAAGCCCTCCATTCCAGGCAGCATCCTGGTAAACCTCCTCTGAACCCTCTCCAAAGCATCCACATCTTTCCTATAATAGGGCGACCAGAACTGGACACAGTATTCCAAGTGCGGTCTAACCAATGATGAAGATAAAAATATGAATTGCTGGAAAAGCTCAGCAGATCAGGCAGCACCTGTGGAGAGAAATCAGAGTCAACATTTTGGGTCGAGTGACCCTTCCTCAGAACTCGGCCCAAAACATTAACTCTGATTTCTCTCCACAGGTGCTGCCAGACCTGTTGAGCTTCCCAACAATTCTATTTTTGTCTGACTTACAGCATCTGCAGTTCTTTTGGTTTCGATGTAAAAATGGTGAAGTTGTTTCAACCTGTAAAAGAAAGAAGAAAGAGAAGACATAGGTTTGAAATGATGTGCAAATGGTGCAATGAGAAACAATTATTTCACACAGTTATTTGTTAAACTATGGATTGCATTGCCAGGCAGTATAATGGAAACAGGTTCACTTGAAGCATTCAAGAAGGCATTGGATGTTTATTTGGATAGTAAGGGTGTGAAAGGCACTAAATAATAGAGCTGGTGGGAGCACGATGGGCTGAATGGCCTTCTTCTGCACTGCAATAATTCTGTGATTCTATAATAAGCAGGTGGCTTTCCACCTTTTGATGTTAACTCCAGCAGAGATACAGTGAGTCCAGAGGCCAAATCAGAAGCTGAATCCAATGTAGATACACTTTTTATATTAGTCATAGAATGCCTCGTAAGGTCATTCTAAAGTTCATGGAATTACATGTTGTTGGAGTGGGGTGATGCAGGAAGTGGGGAGGTGCTCATTGACTGAATAGGAGTGAGTATTGTCAGAGAGTGTTGAGTATTGCTGGTGAAGGGTGAACATTGCCAGCACAGGAGCTAAACGTGGCCAGGTAGAGGTAAATATTGAAGACTTGGGGAAATGGTAAGGTTGAACATTGTTTTGTGGAGACCGAGGAATAATTAACTGGAAATTGAGAATGTGCCTGTCCTGTAATCGAGTTCCAATATTGATTAAATAAAAAGAAAATGAGCTAAAAACAAAAAACAGATCAGGTCTGGTAACATCTGTAAAAAGAGGAATAGAGCTCGCTCGCAGTTTGAGTTAAAGATCAGAACTAATTTTGGTTCAGGCCCATAGTGCATATTCATATAAATTGAATCTCGTGAACTCAAGAGTTTGATGAAATCCATTTAACTCCTGGTACATGCTGGTCTGTTTGGATGTTGGGTTCTTGGTTAATCTCACTACCCCTGGCAAATTGTGTTCAACATTGTTGTCCTATATCCCATGTAGCTTGCCACTTTTGGCTTTCTAATCTCATTTTGTGAACTTGTTCTTGTTTACCTTCTGTGCATACAGATAGGGTTGAGATTTTATTTTATTTTATTATTGTCACTGATACAGTGAAAAGTACTGTTTTGCATGCTATCCAGGTAAATCATAGCTGAAATGAGAACAAAGTCAGAAATCACACAACACGATGTTATAGTCCAATAGGTTTTTTTTGAAATCATAAGCTTTTGGAGCATAGCTCCTTTGCTCCAAGGTCAAACAATATGAGTAAAGTGTTATGGGAGAAAGTGAGGACTGCAGATGCTGGAGATCAGAGCCGCGAGTGTGGTATTGAAAAAGCACAGCAGGTCAGGCAGCATCGAAGGAGCAGGAGAATCGATGCTTTGGGCAGAAGCTCTTCATCAGGAATTCCTGACCTGCTGTACGTTTCCAGCACTACACTTTCAACGTGCAACTCTTATACCTATCGTTTTATTCCAGCCCTTTAGTTTGTCTCTAGCACTATTTTAATTTTGATTTTTTTGTAATTATTAATTGGATCATGGGTCATCCCTTCACATGCTATTCAGTTGTTGACACTTTACTCACACCGTCTGACACGTTTGGTTATCTGCAAAGACTTGCTATTCGGTGCTATCGACACTCTACTCACACTATTTGTATTTACCTTTGGACACTCTTAATTAGCTAGAATTATCTTGCCATTATCTCTCTGCATATAGATTTTGTGCCTATGTGCTTCCCTCCACTTCACCTGATGAAGGAGCAGCACTCTGAAAGTTTGTGATTTCAAATAAACTGTTAGACTATTATGTGGTGTCATGTGACTTCTGACTTTGACTACCCTGGTCCAGCACCAGCACCTCCACATTATGGCTGACATAAGAATCTCAGGGTAATAGAACAGAATGCAGAGGATAGTGTTACAGAAGAAAAAGATCAACTTTAATATATGGGAGCTGCATTCTAAAGTCTGGTAACAGCCAGGTAGAAGTTATTCTTGAATCTGTTGATATGTTTTTGTATCTTCTGCCTGATGGAAGAAGCTGGAAGAGAGTATCAGAGTGGAAGGGTCTTTGATTACGTTGGTTGCTTTCCCAATGCAGCATGAAATAAAGACAGAGTCAGTGGAAGGAAGGCTGGTTTGTGTGATGGACTAGGCTGTATTTACAATTTTGTGTGATTTTGGGCAGCAGTAGTTGCCATACCATGCTGTGATGTATCTGAATAGGATACTTTCTATGGTGCATCTATTAAATTTGGTAAGAGTCATTGTGAACATGCTGAATTTCCTTAGCCTTCTGAGGAAGTTGAGGCATTGATGTGCTTTATTAACCATAGTGTTGATGCGAATAGGACAGATGGTTGGTGATCTTTACAGCTAGGAACTCGAAGCTCTTGACCACCTCCACTTCAGCACCAATGATGCAGACAGGGGTATGTCCTCCACTCTGCTTCCTGAAGTCAATGACCAGCTCCTTCATTTTGCTGACATTGAGGAAGAGATTGTTGTCTTTGCTCCATGCCTCCAAGCTTTCTAGCTCCTTCCGATACTCTGTCTTGTCATTGTTTAAGATCTAATGTTAAAGAATTATGCACTGGATTCTTGATTATGATGTATATGCAAACCAACTCTTTGGATTTCATTAGAAATACTTGCAATGTATTCAGCAATTTCACTGTAATTGTTATCAAAGGCCTTTGTTTTTAATAAGATCGTTTTTATCTAGGACTAACGTAGATCCCTCAGTGCAGGCTCACTGCAGAATCATAGCTTTGTTGATGCAGTCACAGGTACACAAATATTATAATATTACAGCAAGTACATGCTGCTTTGTCAAAATACAGAGGGTTATGCATTGTAAATTATGTGCTATAAATCGTGGTGTTCGTTTTTGTTCATGTAGACTGCGGTATGTCTCCCATTAAAGAGGAAAGTTATTATTTACAATTCTTCAGTAATTTTGTAAACTGAGTTTACTTCCCTTTTTATTCAATTCAAATTTGTTTCTTTCCAATCCATTACATCTCTGGAATCATGCCCGAATCTTCCCTCAGATCGCAGCACATTCTTCTTTAAAATAATTATGCAGTTCTTTTCTGAGTACAGCTGTTAAGCCTGTTTACAGCACCCTATCCAGAAGTGCATTCCAAGTACTGGCAAATCATTATACCAACATTAAATGTATGCCTTTGGTCTTACCTTGCAGCTATTGGGAGTTGCTTCCTTTTCAGGCTACTGAAACTCTCCATGGTGTCAAACATCTTTGCCAAATCTACTGGTAGCTTGCTTTAAGGAAAATTTTGCCAACTTCACAAGTTTAACCCCCTGAGTGTAATTCCATATTTCTGGAACAATTCTAGTAAACCATACTGCTTTTATTGTTGTTCTTTAATTATCTACTATGATTCAGGGTCAGATGTGGCAAGACTGCAGAGCACACATCTCATTCATTCATTGTGAGATTATTTATCCCTGTCCATTGCATGTCTTTGGTTGTAACTTCACCAGATTAACACCTAATTTTTAGATATATACTTCCGTACTATTTGTTGCTGAAGGTTTGATCTTTCCACTTAATAACAGTGGAGATTAAACTGGGCCATGAGGTTCCAGATTGTGGTTCAATATACAGTACATTACAGATACTCAGTTTTGATTTGTTAGATCTGTTTGAAGTCCATCTCAATTAGCATATAAATAGTGCCACACATCATGGTGGAGGGTATCCTTAATTTTTTTTATTAACTTGTAGGATGTGACCATCGCTGGCTGGCCAATATTTATTGCCTATCTCAAGTTGCCCTTGAAAAGGTGAGCTGCTTTCTTGAACTGCTGCAATCCACCTGCTGTAGGTTGACACATAATGCCATAAGGGAAGGAATTTGGACCCAGATACAGTGAAGGAACAGCGATATATATCCAAGTCAGGATGGTGAGTGGTTTGGAGGGGAACTTACAAGTGGTGGTGTTCCCCTGTATCTGCTACCCTTGTCCTACCACATGGAAGTTTTTGTGGGTCTGGAAGGTGCTGTCTGAAGATCTTTAGTGAACTTCTGCAGTGCATCTTGTAGATAGTACATTCTGCTGCTACTGAGCATCAGTGGTGGAGGGAATGGATGCTTCTGGATGCGGTGCAAATCAAGTGGGCTGCTTTGTCCTGGGTGGTGTCAAGCTTTTTGAGTGTTGTTGGAACTGCATCCATCCAGGTAAGTGGAGAGTATTCCATCGCAGTCCTGACTTGTGCTTTGTAGATGATGGACAGACTCTGAGGAGGTAGGAGGTGTATTACCTGCCACAGTAATTCTAGTCTCTGACCTGTAGCCCTGTCTTTACATGATGAGTCCAGTTGAGTTCCACCAAATCTGTGTGGTATCACTTGTCAACCCAAGTCCAAACCTAGTTTGGATTTCTTCAGTAATGGAGGAGTCATGAGTGGTGCTAAACATTGTGCAATCATCAGCAAACATCCACACTTTTGACCTTATGATGGAGGGAAGTCATCAGTGAAGCAGCTGAAGACCATTGAGCCTTGGACACTACCCTAAGGAACTCCTGCAGAATTGTTCTGGAGCTAAGATGATTGACATCCAATAGCACGACCATCTTGCTATGCACCAGGTATGACTCAAACCAGTAGAGAGTTTGCCCCCTGATTCCCAGTGATTCATGTTTTGCTCGAACTCCTTAATGCCACAGTTGCTCAAATGCATGTGCAGATAGGACTTTATTTCCACAAGGACTGTGCAGTAGTCTCTCCTACCAATATTGTTATGGACAGATATCTGCAGCAGTCATTTGGTAAGACTGACTGAGGTATGCTTCTTCCTCCTTGTCAGTTCCATCAGCACTTACCTCAAGCCCAGTCTAGCTGCTATGCCTTCAGGGTCCAGCCAACATGATCTGTAGTGTTGCAATCGAGTCAATCTTGGTGGTAAGCTTTGGCGTCCCCCACCAATAGCACATGCTGGGCCCTGGCCAGCTTCCACATTTCCTCCAAGAGGTGGTAAAAATGGAGAAGCAGTAATTTGTTAGTGGAGGGAGAAGGCAGTTGGCAGTGGCATTGGCACCAATTGGATCTGATCATCACTGACTGACCGAACAGCATTCTCCATACATACAGCTGGCACAGTACAGATTGTAATACAGAACACTCACTGGTCTGGGCAAGCTAGATTCAAAGCAGAATTGACCTCCTCTTATCAACATCAGTCACATTATCCACCCATATATAAACCAATAGTTTCTTAGCTTGACTAAAGATATGCCCTCTGATATTCTCACATAGTGCAGAATTGAGATGGAACATGTTATGGGATGCTGTGTATAATATTGCAGTCTAATCATATAGCTAGCAAGAACAGAAAAATTCTGACAACTGCAAACCAACATGTCTCTCACTGGTCTTGTGGTTAATTAATTACAAGAGCCATCTGAGGAAAGAGGAGGGGAAGAATTCATTGCTCCCCTCTAGTCTTTCGACTTCGCTCAATACTCAATATGATTCAAGAAAATAGGATTAACATTAGCAAACAAAATGCAGCCAGCCAGCTACGATATACGTCTGGGATCAGCTACCTGCTCGGGTAAACTTTTAATGGCAACATTTGGAAAGTATTTTTATGAGAACTTGAAACGTGATAACATTCAAAGGTAAAGGCCAAGTGCTTGAAAGTGGGGCTAGTGTAGATTTAGAGTGGATTGGTTGATATTGACCTGATCAGCCCAAGAGCTTAATCTGTATAGTATGATTCTGTGATTCTATTTTCTGATTCTCAGTGAATATTGCCAGGGTGTGGCATGACAATTGTCTGGAAGCAGGGTGGTGGTGGATGTTGACACCACTGGGGCTGGGGTTTGGGAGAGTCAGCTAAACATTGCTGGGGCAGCTGGAATACTATAACATTCTAGCTGATTTACTTAGAATTACACTGGCTACTTGTTATGAAGAGTTTTAAGTACAGAAACCATGGCAAACATAACACAAACTGCCAACATCTGTGTGGGTTGAACCACAATATCCCACTGTCGTTAAAATTGCAGAGTAATCATGTCAGGGTCAAACTGGTTCTGGAGTTAAACAATCATAGAGATGTACAGCATGGAACCAGACCCTTCGATCTAACTGTCCATGCCAACCAGATAGTCTTTATAAATCCAGTCCCATTTGCCATTATTTGGTACACTTCCCTCTGAACTCTTCCTATTCATACCAACCTCCACCACTTGTCTGCAGCTCATTCCATAAATCTTTTGCATGAAAAAGCTTCCCCTCAGATCCCTTTTAAATCATTCCCCCCTTGCCTTAAATCCATGCCCTCTAGATTTGGACTTCTCTACCCTGGGTAAAACACCTTGGCTATTCACCCTATCCATGCCCCTCATGATTTTATAAACTCCTATAAGGTCACCCTTCGACCTCTGACACTCCAAGGCAAATAGCCCAAGTCTATTCAGCCTCTCTCTATAGCTCAAACCCTCCAACCCTCCCAAAGGTTTAAGCTATCTGCGTGGTACTGTAGATCTGCTTATGTAGATACTTCACAGAGTCCTGAGGCTTATCTATAACATATGTTGTATTGGAGGCCTCTGCCCATTTAGGAAGATTTAAACCAGTGTTATACTATTTGAAAAGCATTAGGAACTAAGGTGCTCTACATATGTGTACATGCATCTCCAGAATGTCACATAATTTGCTTCCAACCATCAGAAAATGCACTAAACAACACTGTGTCCTTCCACAGCTCATGGTGGGGTCTGAGAATTACTTTCAATGTCACCTCCATTAACTTTGTAGAGCAGTGTGATTGTTTCAAATTTCTGGGGACCTCAAAACATAACAAAAGCAAAGGAATGGGAAGGGAAAGAAAGGAAAGTGGGAGATTTGCTAATGTGACATGCAGACAATGCTCTCTGTTATGGAGAAAAGGATAACTGGATAACAATTTATTTGCTGGTCACAGAGTAGGTCTGGACTTATTGTTTTTTGTTGTGAAGAGGGCTATGTTATGAGAAAATGTTGGGTAGATTGGATCTGTACTCATTGGAGTCTCAAAGAATGAGAGGAAATCTGATTGCAACAATAAAGATTCTGAGCTGACTTGACAAGGTGGATAAAGAGAGATTGTTTCCCCTTGTGGGACAGTCCAGGGCCAGAAGGCATAATCTTAGAGTAAGGGAATGCTCATTTAAGACAGGGGTAGTGTATCTGTGCAACGCTTCACCAAAGAGGGCTGTAGAGGTTGAGTTGTTATGTATATTCAAGGCTGAGATTGACATTTTTTAATCAAGGATTATGGGAGAAAAGTGGAGTTGATGATTACTAGATCAGCCATGATCTCACAGAATAGCAGGACAGTTTTGATTGACTGAATGACCTACTTCTGCTCCTGTATCTTATAGTCTTATGGATAAAAAAGTGTAAAAATTGAATGAAAGGAGCAAGAAATGAGTGATAGTTGGCTGTGAATGCAAACAACGTTTGCACGAAATTTATTGGCTGCGTGCAGTTGATTTGTTTCATCTCACAATCCCTTTATGACTGGCAAGGAGCCATACATGCATGTATCTTAAAGTGAATGTTTCTTTAGTCTAGCGTGATGGTTTCCCATATTGACTTCATGCTATATTGTCATGAGATTGGAAATGATGATGATATATGATGAATACCATGATCTGACAGTAATGGAAGTGACAGTGAGGAAATTGTGAAATGGTCAGAACAACTGAGAGCTGTCCATGTCGACAGAAGTCTGACAGAAACAGAAGAGAAGAGCAGGAATCGGCGATTTGAGCTCTCAAACCTGTTCCGTCATTCATGGCTGATTATCAAGCTCAATACTCTAATCCCACCTGATCCTATGTCCTTTGATCCCCTTAGCCAGAAGAGGTTTATCTACCTCCTTCTTGAAAATGCAGAATGTTTAGGCCTTGACCACTTTCTGGTCAAGGAATTCCACAGGTTCACCACTTTCTGGGTGAAGAAATTTCTCCTCATCTCCATGGTTCACCCCTTATCCTTAAACTATGACCCTTGATTCTGAACTCCCCCATCATCGAGAACATCCTTCCTTCATCTAACCTGTCTAGTCCTGTTTGGATTTTATATGCTTCAATGAGATCATCCCTCATTCTTATAAATGCTACTGAATATAATCCTACCCAACTCAATCTGTCCTCCTATGATGGTCCTGCTGTAGAATCTTAGAATCCCTATAAGAAAGAGGTCATTCAGCCCATCTAATCTGTACCAACTCTCTGAAGAGCATCCCAGTCCCCCAACCTATTCCTGTGATCATCTGTTTATCATGGCTACATCTTTCCACAGATAAGGAGACTGAAAATGCACGCAATATTCCAGTGTGGCCTTACCAATGCCTTGCATAATTGCAGCAAGACATTTTTGTTCCTATATTTGAACCCTCTCACTATGAAGGCCAACATGCAATTTGCCGCCTTTACTGCCTGTCGCATCTGCATGCATATTATTAGCAACTGGTCCACGAGTGTTGAATGGCCTAAATAGAAAGGTTCGCAGCACCTATCAGAGTCAAACAACAATCACTCATATGTACAGGCCACACATCACAAGTAGAGACAAAGATAGCCATCTCGCAAATGTGCAGAAAAGAACACTGAGCCATATACCTCTGGGTAACACAAAGTATGCACATGATAGGGAGGTCATGTTGTGGCTGAATAGGACATTGGTTAAGCCACTTCTAGAATACTGCATTCAGTTCTGATCTCCTTGCTACAGGAAGGATGTTCTTAAACTTGAAAGGGTTCAGAAATGTTTTATAAAGATGCTGCCAGGGTTGGAGGGTTTGAGCTATAGGGACAGGCGGAATAGAATGGGGTTATTTTCTCTGGAGCATCGGAGGCTGAAGGATGACCTTGTAGAGATTTGTAAAATCATGAGGGGCATGGATAGGCTGAGTAGTAAAAGTCTTTTTCTCAGGGTAGGAGAGTCCAAAACTAGGGGGCATAGATTTAGAGTAAGATGGGAAAGATTTAAAAGGAACCTAAAGGACAACCTTTTCACACAGAAGGTGATGAATGTGTGGAATGAGCTGCCAGAGGAAGTGGTGGAGTCTGGTATAATTAGAGCATTTAAAAGGCATCTGGATGAGTATATGAATATGAAAATAGAAGAGGGATATGGGTCAAATGTTGGCAATGGGACTAGATTAATGTAAGCTATCTGGTCAGCATGGATGAGCTGAACTGAAGTGTCTGTTTCTGTGCTGTTTAACTCAATGACTCCATGACTTATGAGCTCAGATGTGGTTGCAGGGTGAGGGGGAAGTGCACATTGGTGTTGTAGAAGATAAGAAGATGAAGGCTTTATGGGCAAGAAGGGGTCCTATCTCTCTCTCTCACACAGACACAGACACACACACAGACACACACACACCCCAGTGGGCTTTGGTTGGGGCAAAGCAAATTGTACAAAATCCAGTTGGCAAACAGACAATTCTCCGGACATTGTTATAACTTCCCCATTTCTTCTTTCATGGGGTTTAAGAGCTTCCGGTATCCTTGATCATGTGCAGTAACATTTTAAGATATTATAATTTTCTGCAGTAATGTTAAAGCACTATACAATTTTAAAATCATCATTCACAATTGGTTTGTGACAGGAAACTTACATGAATTAATGACATTCTCTCTCTCTCCCTTCACCTCTCCCAACCATCCCCAACGTATTGTTTGATTCAGCTAACTTTAAATGGCAATGATAGGAATTATTTCTGCTTTTATAATGTTTTTTTCTGAAGTACCTCAGGATTCCTTTGAGATATTCACTTATGTTGTGCTAATTTATTGATGCAGCATTTTACCAGTACTTAATGGAAGCTCACCAGAAACATTAGTGCTTCAAAATAATCAATGGAATCTTTCCAAAAGGAGGAGTGGGAATGGAAGTCTTTTGTGTCATCCTTTTTGGAAAGTCCAACCCAATATTCAATTATCAGCAAGGCAGCAACTCAACTCTCACACACCTTCCTCAAAAACCTGAGGTGATAGTAGGTAAAGAAAGAAAAAGGACAAAATCAGAAATTGCTGGAGAAACTCAGCAGGTCTGTCAGCATCTGCTGAGAGAAAGCAGAGTTAACTTTTCACATCCAATTCTGAAGAATTGGACCCAAAACATTCACTCTGCTTTCTGTGTTTTTCCAGCAGATTCTGATTTTGTTTCTGATTTCCAGCATTCCACAGTTCTTTGGGATTTTTTGTTTAAAGAAAGCAAAGGATTTGTTTTCTAACTTAATCTAACTGCTACACTATCACACTTGAGATTTCTTTTAATGACACAAATCTGCTTATCTCAGTTGAGAATCCACTTACTAATCAGTAGAAGCTGTTGTATTGAAATCCGCTGGATTTAAAAGTGTAAGAGATGACTCCATTGAAACATATAAGATTCTGTGGGATTGTGAGTGGCTAGGAATGGAAAAAAAAAATTCTTCTTGTGGGAGAGTCAAGAACCACAGTCACAACTTAAAAATAAGGGGTCACCCATTTGAGACAGACATTAAGAGAACTTTTTATTTCACATAGTGGGATATGTGGGCTGGGAGAATGGAGGAAGATTCAACGGTAGGTGGTGGTGAAGTTTAGAAAGAGAGAATAAACAACTGGACAGATAAAGGAATGGGGAAAGGTCACTCTGGGGGAGTCAGTAGCTGCCAATGGGGACCGCTAGCAGCCAACAATGAGTTGTAGCAGCCCATGTGATATCAAAGCTTGGTGTGTGAGGTTTGGGTTAAAGGCATGGGAGAAGGTGCTCATACCAAAAAATTGTTGAACTCGATATTGAGTCCTGAAGGCTGTAGAATTCCCAAGTGCAAAATGAGGTGCTGTTCTTCCAAACTTTGACATCACATGGGCTGCTACAACCCATTGCACTGAACTTCGCTGGAGCATTGCAGCAAGTCTGAGATGGAGATATTTGCCAGAGAACACAGTGGTGTCTTGTAGACACCTAGAAGCTCAGATTGTTTTTTTGCAGACAGACTTTCGGTGTTCTGCAAAGCGATCACCCAGTCTGCATTTTGTCTCTTGATTGTAGAGCAGGGCACACTGTGAGCAGCAAATACAGTAGGCTAGATTGAGTGAAGTGCAGGTAAAGCACTGCTTCACCTGGAAGGTGTGTCTGGGCCTTGATACTGAGGAGAGAGGAAGTAAGCAGTCGGGTGTTAAACCTTCTGGGATTACATGGGGCTGTTGGGAGTGGGCCAGGTGTTCTGGAGGGAACAATTCCAAGAAATCATCAGTTTTCCTATCCACTTGCCATAAGCCTTCAATCCATTGTTAATTCAAAGTCTGCCTATCTCCTTCTTAAAATTACTCAATGTCCTATTATCCACAGCATTCAAGGGTCATGAATTCCACAGACTTATGACTCTTTGAGAGAAGTAATTCCTCCTCATCTCTGTTTTAAATCTGCCACACCTTATTGTAAAATGGTGACCACTCACTATAGATTGTTTCACATAGATTGCTTTAAATCTACTTCATCAATTTCCTCTGGCATTTTATATGATTCACTTAGATTGCCTCTTATCATTCTAAATTCTCACAAGCATCAGTCTAAATTGCTCAAGAATTAACAGAGGAAATCAGGTGAACAGTTAATGGTGTTGGAGTTTGAACCCACAACTCCACGGAGACTGAAGCTTATATCTAGCACCTTAGACCTCAGTCACGCTACCCTCAAATATTGAACTTTTGATATGCAGATTAATATAGGAAACACAACAACCAATTTGTGAAGAGCTAAGTTTCACAAAAAGCAAATTAAAGTATGGTCAGGAAAATAAACATTTTGTTGTAGCTTACCATATTGCTCTCCTAAGGACAATTTTCAAGAATATCAATTTGAAGGAAAAACCAACAATGTTCTGTATGAGAGGAGAACGCTGACTGCTCGTTTCTACTTGGTCGAATTGTTGCCATTGGAAAAAGCATCAATTAATGATGGTTGATAATGAACTGCAAAGCTTTGTTTAGTTTTTAAACCAGGCATGTTGAGTCTGATTACCCTGATAAGTTAACCAGTGAATGTTTGTCATCTCTTTGAGTTGTAATGTGTACACATTCTGTAAAGAATATGTCTATTAATATATGTAGCTTCTTCACACACAATTGAACTGCACTAAGAGCCTGACTGACAATCAGATATTGGCTGTTACTGTAATTCTTCGTACACTCAGGATTAGCAGAAAATGCTGCTAAACTTCTTGCTTAAAATTTCAATAAAACTTGATTGGTAACCATCAATTTTCATTAATTATGCATTCTAAATTGCAATGTTTCAACAAATCTGAGTCCATTTGCCAATCAACCGCATTGTCCTCTCATGCAGCTCAAAAGTTGGTTTTCCTCTGGAATTGGTATTCTTGAGAATTGTCTGATGTGTGCAAGTTTATTCAGAAGTTCTCAACTTCTGAACTACTAGAGAACAAAAATTGATTTTAACAGACTTGGTTGAGCTCAACACTGGTTAAACTCCAACTACACATTTATCAGAATAGAACATAGAACATAGAACATAGAAAAATACAGCGCAGTACAGGCCCTTTGGCCCTCGATGTTGCGCCAATCCAAGCCCACCTAACCTACACTAGCCCACTAACCTCCATATGGCAGGTAATGAAACGTCTGGATATCAAACCTACAGCTCAGCGAGCAAACCTACACTCTAGGCGTAGCAGTGACAGTAGGACACCATTTGTCCATCATGCCCTACAGCAGATTAGTGAGTATTTGGGAATAAACATGAGATAACACTGTGCCTACCACTAAACGAGGGGGAGGGCAGCGGAAAGAGAAAATTCTACCATAAAAAATAAATTGACAAAATGCTGTGAGGAACTAGGGATGACATGGACAAAGGCACTTCCAATTGTGCTAATGTGTATGAGATCTAGGAGGAGAGGGAGAGCTAATCTTAGCCCGTTTGAGATTTTTTTTGTTAGGCCGCCAATCACAGGAATTGTCCCGAGATGTAAGAGAAGCCAGATAACAAGCCCCTGTGAGGATGAGATGTGTTACTGCATGAAACTCTCTACACTTCTGTCCCAAATACAGAATCAAGTGAAGACAGCACTACCCCAATCATCAGAAGGGAAGATGTACGATCTATAACCTGGATCCTGAATAGTGGCGAAAGACTTCAGGAGGGAAAACAGGAAGGCGAAGAGGTGGCTGGGACCGTTTCAAGTACGCCTTACAGCACAGATAGCTGTTAAGATCGCCGGAACAGTCCCGTGGATACACACCAGCCATTACAAACTTGCAGCTG
>NC_057716.1:94417980-94464624 GCF_004010195.1 Chiloscyllium plagiosum
CTAACATCCTCAGTGCTCCTCCTACCTATGTCATTGGTGCCAATGTGGACCACGACTTCGGGCTGCTCCCCCTCCCCCTTAAGGACCCGGAAAACACGATCAGAGACGTCACGTACCCTTGCACCTGGGAGGCAACATACCAAACGTGAGTCTCTCTCGCCCCCACAGAACCGCCTATCTGTGCCCCGAACTATTGCTCTGCTCTTCTCCACCCTTCCCTTCTGAGTAACGGGGACAGGCTCCGTGCCAGAGGCCTGAACCCCATTGCTTACCCCTGGTAAGTCGTCCCCCCCACAAGTATCCAAAACGGTATACTTGTTCTTGAGGGTAACGGCCACAGGGGGTCCCTGCACTGCCTGCTTCCTCCCAGTCCCCCTCACTGTCACCCATCTGTCTGCAATCTTTGGAGTTACTACTTCCCTAAAGCTCCGATCTATGACCCTCTCTGCCTCCCGAATGATCCTAAGTTCATCCAACTCCAGCTCCAGTTCCCCTAACACGGTCTTGGAGGAGCTGGAGATGGGTCCACTTCCTGCAAGTGTAATCAGCAGGGACGACCATGGCATCCCTCACCTCAAACATGTTGCAAGAGGAACATTGCACTGCCTTCACTGCCATCCCTCTAAAAGTAACCTTTTAAAAAAAAACTAAAGAATAGAACAAGCAAAATGCAGCACTTCCCTACTTACCACAATGGGTCTTATTATTAGGTTAAAGGAGGAGGAGGGTGGGAGGCACTACTTCTGTAGTGCCTTGGGTTCCTCTCCTGCGCGCTTTGATAGGAAAGAAAACCTACCCAGGTAAGCTTGCGCACCACCAGCTTCCGGCTGCCCCTCTGGTCGTCGTCACTTCCCCCTGCTGCTCCCGCTCTTTCTGTGAAGAGAGAGAAAAAAACACTGCTTCCCGCTACCAGTAAGTAATTTTAAAACAAACTGTCTCACCTTAGCTGTTGCCTTCCGGGTTCGTTTAAACTCAGCTGCTGCTCGCACTCAAAATCTAGAACCATCTATGTCCATCTGAGAGAGTACAAAGCACTAAGGGTTAATGTCTCATTTGAAAGATGTCATCGCCCACAGTGCAGCACACCTTCATGACTTAAGTATCAGCTGAGATTAAGCTTCTGGAGTTAAAATCTATTGCCTGAGAGACTAAAGTACTATCAAGAAAACCACAGCTGTTATGGATAAGAAAGACATCCTTTTTAAAAAGAAAATATTGGTCTAATTGATTAAATTATTCAAATAACTTGTAAGGAATTATTAAGGTAGTTATTATATCAAGATCATGAATTATTCATGTATTAAATTATTTAAGCATTAATGCCTCAAAGTGATGTTAATGATTTACATTCAATTGTACAAAGTACTTTGCCTCTTGATGGATAATTGTACTTAAACTGTAATGTGACAAAGTTTTGCTTGTTACCAATTTGATGTAAGTTTGTGGAGATGGATGGTACATCACAGCAAGAATTGTCTGTGATAAATTAGGAGGAGGAGTCATGGGCTGTCCAAACACATTCTCATTGTGTCATAGCAAAGAGAACTCTCCAGAGCACCTGGATAAATTGTGACATTGATTTTACATAGCCGAGTTCAAACTTGAAAAGTGTCAGTTTGAACACATCAGGATAGAAAAATGAACAAGATGCTCAGTGCCATTTAGTGAATGTGTATGATCTTTTGGACAACTGTTTTGCTCAATCAGGGACTGTAGTGCCTTTGTGTGCATGCTGATAACTTTAAAACTTTAGTTGGTGCATTTTGTAACATGTTGCATGTTATATTTTTTTCCACCGTTATTGAAGCGAAAGAACGTAAGAACTGTTAACAAAAATCAACTTGTAACAATGACTGTCTCTCTGGCACCATTGGAGGATGTCTTCAGTGTTTATCAAATGGTCAACATTGTGTTTTTTCCACATTTTCTTCTTAGTGATCCAATAGCCAGCTATAGTCTATAAATTTAATAGTTTACCTCATACATTTTCAAGCCAGCAAATTTTGCCTTCATAGAAGTTGTACAATTAGTCCATTGCACATGACAATACAAATAATGCATTCATATAATCATAGAGTCTTACCATAGACAGATGCCTTTAAATTCATTATGTCTGTATCACCAAAAGTACACTGCTACCAATACTAGTCTCACTTTCCCACATTAGGGCAAAAGTCATGAATGTTATGACTTCAAAAGCTCACCCAAGTACTTGTTAAAGGTTGTGAAGTTACTCACCTCAACTACTGTCAAAGGCATTCCACACCCCAGCAGCCACTGGGTGAAAATATTTTTCCTCAAATCCCCTCAAAACCTTCTCACCCCTTGTTCTTGATCCTTTAACCAATGGGAACAGCTGTTTTCTATCTACCCTGTCCATGCCCCTCATAATCTTATCACCTCTATCAGGTTCCTACTCACACTTCACTACTCCAAAGCAAAAATAAACCCTGAACTTCTCCAGCCTCTCTTCATAGCTGATTTTCTTGCAAATATTTACACAAATACACATCAAATAATTCAGCAGCAACGTAAGTCAGATGTAAAAGTTGCAGAGGTGGTAGGATACTCAAAAATTTATGCCAGTATTTAAAGTTAGCATGTGTTTGTAAAAGGGAAATTGTGTTTGCTTAAATTTGTTATATTTTTCGATGAGGTAGTTGTGAGTGCAAATGAGGGTAGCTTGGTTGGTGCTCATTTATGTGCTCCTAAAAGGCATTGTTGGCAAAATTAAAAGACCATTGATGAAAATGAAAGTTAGCATGACTGGCTTGTGGACAATGTGATGTGATGTGTGGTTGTCTTTCAACCTGGAAGGAGGTAAACAATGGTGTACACAAGGAGCACTATTATGATTATTGTTGTTTTTGATATATATTAATGAACTCAACTTAAGCTAATAGAGTATAATGCCAAAGCTTGCAGGTGATATATAATTTGGAAATGTAGCAAGCAAGACAGAGGATGATAACATATTTCAGGAGGACATGGATTGATGAAATGAGAAGCTCTGGAAGAGGTGAACCAGTAATCACCAGACAGCAATTATGAGCCACAGCTCCAAAACTCACCATGGCACCTGATACAAATTAATTTCAATGAATGTGGCTATTCTCTGTACATGTAATAATGAAATTATCACTGAATGTTATAAACACCCATCATGTTCATTAATGTCCTTTAGGGAAGGAAATCATCTGCCCTATCTGTGGCCTCTGAACCCTCAGCAATATATTTAACTCTTAATTGTCCCCTGACATGGCCTTATAAATGTTCATGCTTATGAATGCGATCCCATACAGGGTTGTAATGTTAAAAATACAACGCATAAACATTTTCTATGCTTAAAAACAGTTACTTTCCATTGTCTTACATTGTGTTACAACTGCTGGGAACAGTTGCTGAACAAAGATCTTGGAGTGCAGGTTCATAGTTTCTTGAAGGTGGAGTCGCAGGTAGATAGGATAGTGAAGAAGGCATTTGGTATGCTTTCCTTTAATGGACAGAGCAATGAGTATAGGTGTTGGGAGGTTATGTTGCAGGTATACAGGATATGGTTAGGCCACTTTTGGAATATTGTGGGCAATTCTGGTCTTCCTTCTATCGGAAAGATATTGCGAAATTTAAAGGTTTAAGGAAAGATTCACAAGGGTGTTGCCAGGTTTGGAGGATTTGAGCTACAGGGAGAGGCTGAATAAGCTGGGGTTATTTTGGTGGAGGCTAAGGGGTTACCTTATAGAGGTTTATAAAATCATCAGGGACATTGAAACTGTAAATAGACAAGGTCTTTTTGCTGGGGTGGGAGAGTCCAGAACTAGAAAGCATAGGTTTAGGGTGAGAGGGGAGATATAAAAGAGACCTAAGGAGCAACATTTTTACGCAGTGGGTTGTACGTGTATGGAATGAGCTGCCAGAGGAAACGGTGGAGGCCAAATGTTAGCCAAGGGGACTAGATTAAGTTACGATAATTGGTCAGTATGGATAAGTTGGATCGAAGGGCCTGTTTCTGTGCTGTACATCTCTATGACTCTATGATTTGCTTACAAATCAACTTGCAAACATATTCCAGAACAGAACCCCTTTGCAATCCCTTAATGTCACTAATTTAAAATTGTAGTGCTCTCTCAACACTTTGGGGGATGCCTAACCACGTGAACAACAGTGATCCAACAAGGCAGCTGACCCACACTCTCGCCAGGGTAATTACAAGGATGGACATTAAGTGTTAGCCCAGCCAGCAACACTCACACCAATGAATGAATAAAACATTTTCACCGATCTTTTTGCTACTTGTTACTTGTTTTATTATATCCCCCATCTTTAAATTTTCCATGTTTGGCCAAAATCTTATTCCCTTGTCGGTGTCAAGTCCAGTGATCCTTCCTCAGAAAAGGTCACAGGACTATAACATTAACTCTGTTTTCTCTCTCCACAGATGTTGCCAGACCTGCTGAGTTTCTCCAGCAATTTCTGTTTCTGTTTCAGACCTTCACCACCCTCCATTAACTATTGCAATGAGGCTGCTGTCTCCCTCAGATCTCATCTTTTGGATAGCTTGACTGCTCACCTAATTTTCCAAGCCTTTCAAACCTTGAAAGCTGGCAGGAGGTGGAAATGACTGTTTCAAATAGTTCAGTGCCGTCCCAGCTCTATATGTCAGCCAGTCTTCCAGGAATCTCTTTTTTTTCCTTTCATGGCCTTCAAAGTGAACTCATTGATCTCCTGGTTATATTCTTCTTGTAGATGTAAACATGCCATTGACATACAAGGATTCATAAAAGAATAAATGTGAATTCTTCATTTGGAGGTAAGACGACACTCAGGTAGATTTACTGGTAACAAAGTCCGAGTATATCTGATATCTGTCAGTGCTGCTTCTAACAGCCTAACAACACATGGAACTTTCCTGTGGACAAGACTCCCAAAATCCATCCTGCCCTCTGTGCAGCCCCCATCCCTTCAAATAGATTCCCGTAGATTGAACTGAATTCTCTGACTCCTAAAGAACGTCCAATCCATATTCCATCTGTTCCTCTCATTGCTGAAGGCCTACCCCTTAATAAATTACCAACCTGCAGCTAAACCCAACTTGCTATGACTATAAATAGGTTCAAAAATGTTAGTCAGGTGCTGCCTTCAACATACATACTTTGTCATGCAGTTTCATTTCACTTTCAAAACTTTTTTACTGTTGATTAATGTCATGTTGACATTTAGCTATGTAGTCATTATTTTCATTGAAGCATTCATGATTTTGATTTAATCGCTGCCAGTTTATCCTGTGATAATTTGTAATTGATTACTTGTTAAAAAAAATTACAGCTGGTATTTATTATGTTAATAATGAGGGAAAATTATAATGATCAATAGGCTCAAAGGGAATGAAGAGCAAAGTTGCTCTCACGGTCACTGCTGATATGAAAAGATGATTTATATTGGCACTCGAAACTCAATTTGTAATGCAGTTATCATTGCTTCTCACTTCCTGAAAACGTAACACTGGTGTGATAGCATTTTACAATTGTGGCCACTTGGAGCTATGTGGCCAATGTGTCCAGTGCCTAAGTTCAGTTTCTTATACATATTCGGATTGTTCCTGAAGCAGCAATTTAGTTAAGATGATAAAATCAAAATGTGAGGTATACCCGATAAAAATATTAGTTCTTGTGTCCTGTGTCTTGTGTCTTGTGTCTTGTGTCCCCAGGGCAGGATTGACTGGTACAAGGGGTCATAGTTTTAAGATATTAGGAGAAAGGTATAGAGGGATGTCAGAGGAAGGTTCTTTGTGCAGAGAGTTGTGAACACGTGGAATGCGTTGCCAGTGGTGGTGGTGGAAACAGAGTCATTAGGAACATTTAAGTGACTGCTGGACATGCACATGGATAGCAGTGAGTTGAGGGGTGTAGGTAAAGTCATTTTATTTTACATTAGGATTATTCCTCGGCACAACATCATGGGCCAAAGGGCTGTTCTGTGCTGTACTTTTCTATGTTCTATGTAATAATACCATCCCTACCTCTGGGCTAGAAGGCCTGTGTTGCAGTCTCACTTATCTCTCAGCAGTGTTTAAACAGTAAACCTTTAGTTAGGGGCTTCTGTGACATGGAGGTAATGTTCCTGCCTCTGCATAAGAAGGTCTGAGTGCACTTCCCACCTGAGCTGAAAGGTGATCCAGCATGTCCAAGCAGGCTGATTTAAAAATACAGGCTCAGCAATGAACACCAACAAATTGCACATGGGCACCAATATTGACCCCTTCCTCTCAATCCCAATTGTCTTACATCCTTCATGCAAGATTAATAAATGAGCAAACACGCTGAGTGGCTTTCAGGGATTTGACAAAGGGCATACCAATCTAATTTCATACATTCACAACAGATATGATTGGATAATTGATCAACACTGAGTTTACTTGCCCAGGGATTAATTGTGATGTTTGCTAATAGATGAGATCCATAAACACTGCACACATTAATAATTAGACCTGAAATCTTCCTGATTTGTGTGCTGTAGTTATCATTGAGTAGTGTACAGGTCATCCAGTCATTTCCTGATCTTAAATAACCTGCTTCCTTGGTTTAATCTGTTTTTCTCCACTGGTAAGTTGAAGTATGAGTTTGAATATAATTTCACTTCAAAACACTTCAACATTTAGTGTGCTAAACTAACTTGTCATGTACTATAGCGCAAAATCATTCTCACGCCGGAAATTGCATTGAGAATTATACAGAATGTAAGCAGAGGAATAGGTCACTGAGATCATCTTCTTCGACTCCAAACCCCAATCTAGATTTAACCTATCATTCCACTCTCCTGGTGAGACTGTACTTGCTTCTAACCCCAGCCAGATGTCCTTCGATTTACCCAAAAGCTTTTGAATAAAATCTAATAATTTTCGCTCTCTGTTCATAGCCATGTTGCCATCAACTCTGCATAAACAAACATCTGTTAACATTCTAGGAGGCACATTCTTGCCACCATTCGAAGTTTATGCCTTTCTTTACCAAATTCATGAAAAGAGGCAAAATCTTGGCACAAAATTACAAAGGAGTCCATTAACTTCAATATATAAAAGTAGGCATGGAAAAATCAAAATTTCCCTTATTGTCACAACTCTGCACACTCTGTTCAAACTGTGATCCTAATAAGTCACTTTGGCAAATTCACTCTTTGCTAGCATGATAACCAAAATGGTTCTTTGTAATTGGTTAAACCATTCAGTCAGTAGTGGAAATGCTTTTCCCATGATTGGCTGAAAATAACAAAGGTGGTAATGCAAATCATGCAGTTACATAATGTTATGAAGATGTAGAAGTGTACTGTACCTTTAAGAATGTTAAAAGCTAGCAGAACTACCTGACAGCACCAAGTGTTCTTAACAAGATATAATGTAAACCTTTGGTCCAGCAGCTAGAGCAGTTGGTTGCCTGGAGACATAAACAAGATTGAATTAGGACAATCAGTTTAAATTATACCCCCACAAAAAATACCAAACTCTAATCAAGTTTGAACTTAGTACATTGACAATATTAAGAACCATTGACACAATCCAGTGCTTTGGGGGTATAAGACCAGAAAAACATGAAGTTTTGAGTGAGAACTGCCAAAAGACCAACAGATGTAGGTTGCTAGTGAGAACTCTGAATGGTAGCTGTGCCCAGAGAAAAACATCAACACTGACCTGGAGAGCAAGTCCACAGAGGAAGACACAAAGGGAAGACTCAACTGTCTGGTTTAGAAATTTGAATTTTTGGTAAATCTTATTTAGGGGTTTTATTGGACTAGTATTATAGAAGGGAAACTAAAAGATAGGTTATAGGAAGGAGTTGTAAATATTTGTTAGTTAATTATTTTCTGTTACACTTTAAGAAATAAAGTTGTTAATTTTTAATTCTTGGCCTCTCTAATTTTCACAGATTACACCATGGGATAAATCTTTTTTGTGTTGCTGATTTAAATTAAGCAGGGGGATTTACTCCGTGTCGTAACAATAATTCCTCTGTGACTTCATTGTCCAAACATTAGAATATTGCTGCACATTTTTCATTCAGTATGGTATAATTTTAACATTGATAAAGTCCATCTAAAGTTATAAAAACTAGTTGTGTCAGTCCATTGAACATGACAACAGTTTATTCAAAAGTCAATGTTGTTGAAAAACTATGTGCATCTAAATTCTTTTAATGCAGTACTCCAATCATTTAATAGGATATCAATGTGCTTTTATTTGCAATTTTTGTATTGAATTTGTGGTGATCAATACTGATTCTTTACAACTCATCCACTATTGGCACTATCACAATTGGTCAGCTCCATCATCTATGACTTATTCCAATAATGTCATTGTCCAATATGGACTTAATCTCTTTCCTCGCTTTGTCCTAATATCTCTGGATAAAGATTGCGAGGATTGTTTTTCATAGGTAATTCATGCTGTACATTAACATCATAAATAACCAAGGATGTTTCTCCTGGCCTGTGGGCGTATCACCTACTCAACCATCAAGCCAGGGGATCAACCCAAGTTCAATGGAATGTGCAGGAGGGCATGCCAGGAACAGCACTAGGCACACCTGAAGATGAGTTATCAACCTGGTGAAGCTACCAAATAAGGCTACTTGACAACCAAACAACATAAGCAGTAAGTGTTAGAGCTAAGCAATCCCACAACCAAAGGATCAGATCTAACCTGTGCAGTCCTGCCACATCCAGTCATGAATAGTGGGGGACAATCAAAAAACTCACTGAGGGGGAGGCTCCACAAATATGCCCATTCTCAATGATGGAAGAGCCCAGCCCATCAGTGCCAAAGATAAGGCTGAAACTTTGGCAACAATCTGCATCCAGAAGTGCCAAAAACATGATTCATCCCGGTCTCCTCCAATCATCCCCTGCATTACAGATACCAATCTTCAGCCAATTCAATTCATTCCTCGTGACACCAAAAATGGTTGGAGACACTGGATACTGCAAAGGCTATGGGTCCTGACAACATTCCAGAAATACTCCTGAACAATAGTGCTCCAGAACCTGCTGCTCCTCTAGCCAGGCTATTCCACTACAGTTACAACACTGGTATACACCCGACAATGTGGAAAATTGCCCAAGTACACCCTATACATAAAAAGCATGACAAATTCAACATGACCAATTACGCCCCATCAGTCTACACTTGATCATCAGTAAAGTGATGGAAGGCATCATCAACAGTGCTATCAAGCAGCACCTGCTCAGCAATAACTTACTCAATGATGCCCAGTTTGGGTTCCACCAGGGTCACTCAGCTCCTGGCCTCATTATAGCCTTAGTTCCAATATGGATAAAGGAACTGAATTTCAGAGGGGAGGTGAGAGTGACACTCCATGACATCAAGGGCTGCATTCGATCAAATGTGCCATCAAGGAGATCTGGCAAAACTGGAATCGATGAGAATCAGAGAGGGCAAACTCTCCAGTGGTTAGTCATACCTGATACTTAGGAAGATAGACATGGTTGTTGGAGGTCAGTCATTTCACCAGTGCATCTCTGCAGGAATTCCTTGGGGTATTGTCCTTGGCCCAGCCATCTTCAGTTGCTTCATCAATGACCTCCCTTCATCAAAAAGTCAGAAGTGGGAATGTTCGCCAGTGATTGCATAATGTTCAGCACTATGCGTGACTCCTCAGATACAGAAGCAGTTCATATCCAAATGCAACAAGCTCTGGACAATATCCAGGCTTGGGTTGACAAGTGGCAAATAACATTCAGGCCATACAAAGGCTAAGCTGTGACCATCACCAATAAGAAACAATCTAACTACTGTCCCTTGAGATTCAATGATGTTCCCATCACTGAAAATTCCATTATCAACATCGCAGGGGTTATCATTGACCAGACACTGGACTCACCACATAAACGCAGTGGCTATAAGAGAAGGTCAGAGGCTAGGAATACTGTGGTGAGTAACACACCTCCTGACTCCCCAAAGGCTGTCCATCCAGAAGACACAAGTCAGTAGTGTGGTGCAATTCTCCCCACTTGCCTGGATGAGTGCAATTCCAGCAGCATTAAAGAAGCTTGACACCATCCAGGACAAAGCAGCCCACTTGATTGGCATCACATCCACAAGCATCCGTTCCCTCCACCACCGACACTCAGTAGCAGCAATGTGTGCTATCTACGAGAAATTCACCAAAGATCCTTAGACAGCACCTCCCAAACCGATGAGGGCTTCTATCAAGAAGGACAAGCGAAGCAGATACATAGAAACACTATCACTTTCAAGTTCCATTCCAAGTCACTTGTCATCCTGAAGGGGAAATATATTGTCGTTCCTTCACTGTCCTATTGCTACTTTTTAATGAGCCTTCTTGTTATTTAAGGCCAGTGCTTATTCTGTAGAAACACAATGGAGGTTTATCCTCCATCACCAATCACTAGATAGCCCCATGGCAAAGCAAAGACAATGGAAGATTAATGGCAGCAAACCACCTCAAACAGCCTTACCCAAGACTATGTACTGGTAGTGATAGCAAATACCACAAGATGCCAGGAAGGACCACCTGAGAAAATACTACATACCATTGTTTACATTCCACACTCGTAAGCTAGTAGCAGAATCTTTATCACACTTTGCAAAAAGTAATAGCATATATTTTAGATTCTGTCAAATGGTTTGAAAGAAATAATATGGTATCAATTTTACTGACATTTCTCATTCCCTGGTGTCAATTAAAGTCACACGATTTGTTCATGAATGTCTACATTCTCAGAACTATGTAGTTGTGACTTTTTGATGAGATGCTGTCATTGATCTTGTTGCTACAACAGTATCATTGTCAGTCAGTGGCCCTGTTGTTTCTAGTTCTGAAGGTGATGAATTAAATGCCGCACCATAGACTCAAGCTTAACATCCAGTCTGACTCTCCAGTGCAGAAATAAAAGGGTCTTGCACTATTATCGGTGTCAGCTTTTGAATTAGGTATTAAAACCGAGGAAAACCAAAAGAACTGCCAATACTGGAATCGAAAACAGAAATGGTTGGAAATTCTCAGCAGGTCTGGCAGCATTTTGAAGAGAAATCAGAGTTATAGATTTGAGTCCAGTAATACTTCTTCAGAAGCCTTCTTCTCTCTACAGAAGCTGCCAGATTTTCCAGCCATTTTTGTTTTGTGTCATTAAAACCGAGGTCTCATTTAATTGTTCCCTGACAGAATTGCAACAAAGAGCAGGCACCATTTACCCGGTGTCAATATTTCTTCCTCAAACAATTACACAAAAGTAAATTATCAGCTCAGTGCCATGTTGATATTAGTGGGAGCTTTCTATGCACAATTTGGCTGCTGCCTTTCCTGTATTCTAACACTGATTAAAGTTCAGAATGTAATTCATTGCCATAAAGCACTTTGGGACTTCCTATGGTTATAAGTGTTGCAATACAAATCCAAACCATCTTAATATGTCTCTCAGAACTGTAAACATATTTATTCAGCACAATTACACCTTTGTCTCCTTTATATCCTGCCTGTTCCCAACTAATTGTTTATTTTTTTAATGAATGACGATATGTTATTATGATTTGGAGATTGCAGTGTTGGACTGAGGTGTACAAAGTTAAAAAATCACACAACACTATGTTATAGTCCGATAGGTTTAGTCGGAAGCACTAGCTTTCGGAGCGCTGCTCCTTCATCAGGTGGTTGATGAAGGAGCAGCACTCCGAAAGCTAGTGCTTCCAATTAAATCTGTTGGACTATAACCTGGTGTTGTGATTTTTAAATATGTTATTAGAGCCCTAATTATCCAATTTGTATCATCAATGCATAGGCTTCATCAAATTCCTCGAGTTTCCTGCTGAATAACTTTGCATTGACAGTGACTGCTTGTTTAGATAGCCTTCCTTTGCACAGAACTTTACAGTATGCACAGCATCAACAACAGGTGCTGGCCCTTCAGGCTTCTTGGCATATTTACAGTTAGATTGGGATGCTATCAAAATGACATGTCTCTTCTCAATAAGTAACTTTGTGTGTGTATAATTGAGTGGCTGTGTTTCTTGCTGCGCTGTTTGTTATTGTTCTTCGCCATCTTGCTGTTAACAGGCCTGTCAAATGTGGCTGTGCCAGCTACATTCCAGGTTTGAACCAAAAGGTTGTGGATTCGAGCCCTGCTGTCTGAGCAAGACAATAAAGCTGACAGTTCAGCATTCTTCTGTGAATATAAAATATCAATTGCATCTCTTATGAAGACAAGGACAGTTATCCCCAGTCAATAACTATTCTTCAATCAGGATCACTAAAAAAACAGAGTATCTGCTTATTCTCACATTATTGTTGCCGGAGCTTAATTTGTGCAGATTGTCTCCTACATTGACGACACTTCCAAACTATTTCACTGACTGTTAAGTGCTTTCAAATGTCTGATGGCTATGCAAACTGCTATATAAATGCAAGATGAGCATTTTTTTTTTACCTTTTAATAATTCTATTGACTTGTTAAATGTATATCTGGTGGCCTTCAATGCAAGAGGATTGCCTGTGGGCAATTAAGGATGAGTCACAAATGCTGGCCTAGCCAGCAACGTCCACATCCTATGAATACAATTTTTAAACAATAGTATCTTAAATGGACAGTACTGGAGGGAATCCCCCCTCTCCAATCAGCATTACATCTTTCTCCGATAGTTGTCTTCAATCGATTTTGCATATTTCTGTGACTTCCTTTGGTTGGTATCACTTTATCAAAGACATTTGAACACAAGACAATAAGTGGCCAGAATTTAATGGAGACGTATTGGTCATGCCTTTGAGGTGAAAAGCTGGGAGTGAACTCACCTTCACTTGGCTAAGCTGTCCGGCAGAAATATGATGGCTGTTATTCACTTTTGAGCGAGACTTTTAACTTCATTTGGCAGAAAGGCAGCCTTTGACAGCCATTGTCCAATAAGACATGCGGCATTTGTATCCCAGCAGCACGTCAAGAGCACTGCCCGCTGCAGGGAATAGAGGCAGTTCCTAGTCCTCAGAAGCCGGCACTGGAGACCCAGTTTACGTGCAGGGTTTCAGTGGGATCAGATTCACAGGCTCAGTTATAGAGTTTGGGATTCAGGAAAACAATGTTTGGGGTTGAGACAACATGCGAGGTAGATACTTATGTGAAGGAACTGCTGTTGGACACAAGATGCCTGAACTGGAGGAACTCTCCACTCAACCTGGAAAAACACTGCCATGTACTGGCAGTATAATACTTACATTTTGGAAATGGACAGGAGGACATTGGTGCTCATAATTGGCCTAAGGTTAGATTGGCAGATGATGTCTCCCTCGTTGCTGATACAATACCACCAGAGGTTTGTTGACAATGGACATCAAAAAACATCAACAATATGGCCCCTGATTTTATATCTCTTCCTTCCCCACTGTTTGACCACTGTGCTGCAAAAGGCTGTGTGAATTTTCAAACCAGCAGTCAGAATTTCGATGAGCGAAGATTCATAAATAAGGTACATTTGGAAATATTCATTTCGTAAAACATCTGTCGACAAAGTATAGACCGAACCATACAATGCCCAACATCATCCTGCAATGCAACACAAGAGGGTAGTGCAATAATTATACAACTAGTGACCTGTGACCTAGAGTTATAACAAAATAAAACAAAGAATTGCAGTTGCTGTAAATCTGAAACAAACCAACAGAAATTACTGGAGAAATTCAGCAGGCCTGGTAACACCTGTGAAGAGAAAACTGAGTTAATGCTTCAAGGTCAGTAATATTTCTTTGTTATACCTGCAACAACAAGACCACTATCAGTTTGAATCAAACTTGAAGAGTTTGCGTTCAATAAGACATTGGTATCTCAAAAAAGAGACAGAGGTGTTGTCAGATTGCCACGTTTGAGAAAGGAAATCTGCTGTTCTTAACTGGTCTGGCATATGTGTGACCTCTAACTTATGGCCTCTTAGTCATTCCATAAAATGTTAATTTGGGATAGTCAAGAATATGCAGCATGGTGGCTCAGTGTTAGAACTGAGAGCCAGAGAGACCAGCTTAATTCCAGCCTTGTACAACTGCATGTGGAGTTTGCATTTTCTCCCTCTATCTGCGGGGGTTTTCCTTGGGTGGTCCAGCTCCCCCCACAGTCCAATGATGTGCAGATTACATGGATTGGCCATACTAAATTACCCCATAATGTCTAGGGGGGGCGGATTAGCCTTGATAAATGCAGGGTTACGGAGATAAGGTCAGGGGCTAAGTCTGAGTGGGATCCTCTTAGGAGGATCATAGGAGGATCAGAGCAGACTTGGTGAGCCAAATGGCCTCTTTCTACACTGCAGGCATGCTATATTAGATTTTAACCGTGCAATAGATATTCCGTTCCCAAGAATGGATCTTAAACCAAGGGCTTTTAAAAACATCTGGATAATGCCTTGCTCAGGTTTCAAACGCTTGCTACAATGTGGAGAAAATGGGTTTGATGCCCCAAAAGAAACTTGAAAAGATTTGAGTGGGAGATGATGACTACCTGCAGTGAGAACCAACAAAGAAGATGATGGTGTATTTGTTGGTGAAACATGCAAATTTCAGACATTGTAGTAGCTGCCGGTATACGGACTCGAGACAGCAAAAGAATCCTACTCGACCAAAATGGAGGAAGAGAACTCATAGGCCAGTATCCAGGAGAGTACACACCTTGGAAAAGGTTCTGGTATGTAACTGAGAAGTCAAACATTCATTTGATTTTGAGAAAGTGGCATTTTAAATTCCAAAAATTTTCAGGAGTTTGAGAAAGATACATCTGAGTTTACTTAATCCTGCAAATACTCTTGTTTATTTCATATTGCAATGCAAATGGATTTGTTTTTTGTGAACAGTTGCAATAATTTTTAATTTACGACATCTGCAATTTTTTATCACAAGTGATTTTTAAACCATTGGAATGAATTCATGTAAAAAATTATACAAATTTATGGACAGGGACATATTGCAAGCTTGTGGTAATTTGCTGTGTTCAATTATTCAATTCTAATGGAAAATCTTTGTTAACTGATTAAGTTTGGTAAAGATGAAAGCATCCCAAGGAACTTTACAGGAGACTGATAAAACAAATTAAAACACAGAGCCACATAATAAACTATTATGACAGATGAAAAAAGGGTGTTCAAAGAGGTTGAACTAAAAAAGATGCAGGAAATGTGTTGCTGGAAAAGCGCAGCAGGTCAGGCAGCATCCAGGGAACAGGAGAATCGACGTTTCGGGCATAAGCCCTTCTTCATTCCTGAAGAAGGGCTTATGCCCGAAACGTCGATTCTCCTGTTCCCTGGATGCTGCCTGACCTGCTGCGCTTTTCCAGCAACACATTTCCAGCTCTGATCTCCAGCATCTGCGGACCTCACTTTCTCCCTAAAAAAGATGCAGCACAGAGGTTCAGGGTGGAAGTTTCAGAGCTTAGGCAGCTAAGGTTTTGGCCATTAAAATTAAAATTATGTTCATCAAGAGACTATACAACCACATGGACATGTGACAGAAGGACGTAAGTACACTCCTCGAGTTACTTTCCTGTTATGAGCATGTCATCTAAGTAAATGGCAAACTGGGATAGACCTCGTAAAATATTCTCCATTGTCCACTGAAGTATCACACAGACTGACGATACCCCAAATGACAGTCTTGTTTATTTTGGTGCAGACTCTTTTGGGGTACTAATTGCAATATATTCCTCATCTAACTGCAATTGCAAGTGTGCATGGCTCATGTTCAGCTTTGTGAAGGGAAGAAACCCTGCCAGCTTTATGTTTAAGTCCTCAATGTGAGAATTAGGTATTTATGCAGGCACAAAAAGCAGCTTACCATTTGTTCAAAATCCCCACAAAGGTGAACAACTTGATGGGCTTCATAAACGCGAAGACTAGTGCTGCCCAACCCACAAACTGGACATGTTTGATGATTTCCTTGCTCTCCAGCTTTCTGATTTCTGCCTACATTTTTACCCAAAAGGCAAATGGTACCAGGACGGCCTTGCAGAATCATGCTAGTTCTTCCTGGTCAACATGCAAGATGGCCTTGACTCCTTTGACAGTCACTTGATCTTCCTGAGAAACTTCTGAATATCTCATTAGGACATCACTCAGGCAGCCATTTTCTAATCGATAAATATTAAGCCAGTCTAGGTGAATCTTTCACAATCAATTTCTCCCCATCAAGCTTGGGCCCAAGGCTTTCATGACAAACAGTGGTAACAGAACTAGCGGCTTTTCATAAGAGACTGGAACCAAAGTTGTACCCTTCATCTGTAAAGGCTCCCCGATATAGGTTCTCACTCTGCGCTGGAGTCCAGATAAATTTTGTTAAAAACTGGTTGTGCAATCACTGAAATGGCCACACCTGTATCAACTTCCATTAGAAGAAATTGAGGACTGCAGACACTGGCAATCAGAGTTGAGAGGATGGTCTTGGAAAAGCACAGCAGGTCAAGCAGCATCCGAAGAGCAGGAAAATTGATGTTTCAGGCATAAGCTCTTCATCAGGCATTTTTGATGAAGGGCTTATGTCTGAAACATTGATTCTCCTGTTCCTTGGATGCTGCTTGACCGGCTGTGCTTTTCCAGCACCACACTCTTGACTGTAGCCTCCATTAGAAACAGGTAACCATTTGGTTCTGATTTGAATGTTGCTAAGCAATTTAACTGTGCAAAATCAGATGTAGGTGGACTTTCTATGATGTGTACTCGCCTGGATACTAGCCTATAAGTTCTCTTACTCCGTTTAAGTCTAGTAGGATGCTTTTGCCGTCTCGAGTCGACATACTGGCAGTGACTACAATGGCTAACTGGCCCAAACTGTGAAGAAAATTTTGACTGTTGGGCCGAAGCCTGGTTTTGTTTTGGGGCTTTGCTGTGGGTTGTGCTGTGGGCTGTATTCACAATATGTTCTGAGTGGTACTCTCCAAGCTCAGTCAGATTGCCGAGGGTACCCACTTCCATTGGAATACCCTGCAACTCATATGCTCCACTTGCTAAAATTTCTAATGATAAAACTACTCGTAGTGTCTGTTTGAAGTCCAGTTGGGCTTCAGCTGGGAGACATTTCTGCATGGTTACATCGTTAATCCCACACACCAAATGATCTCTCAGCCTCTCATTAAGGATTAAACCAAAGTCACATGTCTCTGCCAGTCACCTTCACCTTATCAATTATTCTGATATGGATCCTCTAGTTCTCAAATTGCTGAGTAAAACTGATCGTGTCTCAGAATTACAGGAGGCTTGGGATCATAATATTCCTGAATGAAATCCACCACTTAACAAAAATGTTTTAGTATCTGGTGCCTCAGGGAAGGTTAGGCTTCTAATAATTGGAAAAAGCTGCTACTCCACAAGCTGTCAGGAGAATTACTTGTTGTTTCTCATTTGCCCCAATGTAATTTGCTTGGAAGAAATAAAGCATTCTTTCCACATATTGAGACTAATCTTCGATGGCAGGATTGAATGAGATAAGCTTCCCAAATATTCGTATTCATGCCAGAAAAATTACCCTAACTCAAAGATAACTGTTGTGAGTAAATTTCTTTTGAATCATGTTTTTTTATGATTGTCACTGAAGTATCTCCATAAAGGCTGGTATCTCGTTACCAATGCACCCTTATTTTCACATAGAGAGTCCTTGACTCTTGTCCAGCTTTGTCTGAGTGAGTTCTCAGTGTGAGCAGAACCTTTTGTTTCTGTCTGTCAGCCAAGGCTCCCTGACTGGCCCAGAATCATATCTCCAATCAAGGGAACTCACATTCTATGAGGTCTATCTGGCTGGCCTCATTGCAATCACGACACAAACAATATTCAAAGTTGCACTTGCTGCCCTCCACATTAGAACTCATGTTCAAATAATAATGTTAATAAAAAAATTATAATAGCTATTATTGAATCTAGTTGCACCAATCTTTCAGGAGTGCATTTCATACCATAACTCAATGAGAGAAAGAGCAAATCCCTGGATGTATTACCATTTTTTTTTTCAGCTAGTTAGCTGCCTTCCTGCTGGTGGAAGTATCATAGAATCCTCACAGTATGGAAGCAGGCCATTCTGCCCATCAAGTCCACAGTAACCCTCCAAAGGAGGTGTCACTCAGCCCTGCCCCATCCCCATAAACCGATATTTCCCATAGCTAATCCACCGAGTCTACACATCCATGGACACATGGGCAATTTAGCATCACCATTTCTCCTAACCTGCACAGCATCGGACTGTGGGAGGAAACCCACATAGACACGGGGAAAATGCACAAACTCCACATTCAAGGGTGGATTTGAACCTGGGCCCTTGGTTCAGTGATGTAGAGGTGCAAATCACTGAGCCACCACACCTCCAGTAGTTGCTGTCTGTGTATTCTTACCAATATATCTCACAATTCGAAAACCTCCATTAAATTTTCTGTAACTTCATTCACTCTGAGAAGATTTAAAGCCCACTATCTATTACCTCTTTCTGTGACTGAATTCCCTAATTCCTAATACCTCGCTTGGTGTTGCAAAGGTGTTGTAAAGTAATGTCTGACCACTGGAAAACTGTCCTTTTAATTGAGGCATATTAAATACCTCTGGAATGTAATGTCTTACTATCTGTTGGAGAGATTTAATGTTGATTTTCATAGAAGAGAATTGAATAATTTTTGAAAGGAAAATCTGAAGGGTACAGGGCTAAAGTGTGAGTGTGGTGTGGGGTGAATTGCCCTGGGAGAGCCAACACACATATAATGGGCTGATTGGCCTTCTCCTGTGCTGTAATCATTTTCTGATTGTATGATTTGAACAAATATATCTCTGCATCATTATTTTCTCTGAGTAAATTACCTCAGGCTAGTAAATATTCACCAGTCGTTCAACAGTCAACTGAGCTGTGCTAAGCCAACTGAGAACATAACTTAAGATTAAGGTTTAAGTTGTTCCTTTTGCATGGCTTCTCATGATAATTAGAAAATGTAATTCATTGTGCATTGTGCGTGGATTCAGGCTTTAAGTACAAGCTCCATAAGCAGACATTTGAGATGTAGCTGATTACACACCTCATTATAAACTTAAGTTGCACAGAGCAAAGATTATCACATTGTTAATTCTCTTATCTATTGTTTTAGACTTAGTTTACTTTAAAGAGGTAGCTCCTCTAATAAAAAAGAAAAAAATAAAATATCTAGGAATTTCATACAAAGTAACTGCATTTGTATATTAATCAGGTCATAGCATAATTTTAAAGTCAATCATTCTTTCAAATGTTGCTCAGACAGTCTGAAATTCTTATGGGAGAAAGTGAGGTCTGCAGATGCTGGAGATCAGAGCTGAAAATGTGTTGCTGGAAAAGCGCAGCAGGTCAGTTAGCATCCAGGGAACAGGAGAATCGACGTTTCGGGCATAAGCCCTTCTTCAGGAATGAGGAAAGTTTGTCCAGCAGGCTAAGATAAAAGTCCCTCCTCCCTACCTTTTATCTTAGCCTGCTGGACAAACTTTCCTCATTCCTGAAGAAGGGCTTATGCCCGAAACGTCGATTCTCCTGTTCCCTGGATGCTGCCTGACCTGCTGCGCTTTTCCAGCAACACATTTTCAGCTCTGAAATTCTTATGCCCAATCCATCCAGAATAGCTCCAATAATCCATAAGGATATAATAAATAGGCAGAGGGAAGGCTGTTTGACCCCTTGACTCTGCTCAGTCACTCAATAGGATAATGGTCCTGATGAAGGGCTTTTGCCCAAAACGTCAATTTTCCTGCTCCTCGGATGCTGCCTGACCTGCTGTGCTTTTCTAGCACCACTCTCATCTAAACTCTGGTTTCCAGCATCTGCAGCCCTCACTTTTGCCCAGTCACTCAATAGGATAATGGTTAATTCAACATTCCTCAGATCCACTTTCTTGTGTTTGCTATGTAACTCTTTATTTCCCTACTAATCAAGAATATATCTTTCTCAGCCTTAAATGTACACATGGACTCTGTCCCCACAGTGCTATTAGGCAAGGAGTTCCAAATGTCTCAAAGCTGGTCCCTTCTTTCTACAAAGCTGTTCCTTTTCTCAAGGAACGGCATCCTTGGTTTTGCTCAGAGGTGTCACAAAACCCTCCCAGCTCCGAAGTGGCTAGTTTGGTACAGAGATGAGAAAGGAGTTAGAAAGGACTATTGTTTATATGTAAACAGATGAGACTTCAGGCCAAAGTGGTCAAATTTATGAAGTGACATGTATAATAGAAGGGGAGTGGTCAGTTCTGAAAGCTGAGCAGTTCAGTCCAGAACTAGGAGTGCAACAGTGGGCTGTGTGGAAACAGGCTGTTAGATTCTCTGTCCTTCTGCCCTTCTAACTTCAACCTGTAAGTGTTGGTTTCATTTTTACTGTGTTTCAGGGAGTTGGGACTGTTGTGTACATTCAGAACAGCACAATTAAGTCTAGTTTGGATAGACTGAGTTCTATAGGGGGTCTTTATTCTGTTCTTTGTCATTTCATTGTGTAATTTTGTGAATACATTTTTGTCTGTTTTAAAACATGGTAGTCAGCCTAGCTAACTTACTCTGGGTAATTTTCACTGCACACTTCCTGAAACAAATTGCAAAGTTATGGTCTGGGCTGCCTGCTTAAGAATATTTTGACAGTCTGGCCTAGTCCATAACACAAAGATATAAAACCTTCAGAAAACAGAAATTCTTCCTTATCTCAGTCTTAAATCAGGGCTCCTTTACTCCGAGATTTCTCCCATAACAGCATAAGAAATAGAAGGAGGAATAGCAATTTGGTTTCTCAATCTTTCCCTGTCATTCATTAAAAGCTTGGCTGATCTTCCTGGGCCGCAACTCCTCTCTTGTGCAGCTCCTTATTGCCCTCTACTCCTGAATAACTCAAAAATCTATGTACCCCCTCCTTAAATATTTTCAACTGACCTAGTCTCCATAACACTCTGGGTTTCCACTGGATTATAGAATTGGTTTGTCCATGAATTCTGTTTTTTGTTCCTCTGTTGCCCTATCCAGGAGTCCATTCATTGAGCTTACTACTGGTAAGAATCATTGAATCAGAAATATACAGTGCAGAAGAGGAGTATTTGGCATATTATGTCAGAGTTGGCTCTTTGAAAGAGTGATTGAATTAGTTTCATTCCTCGCCCTTTCTTGCAAACTTTTGAAAGCTATGATTGAATCACATTTCACCAGCGTTTTAGTTAATGCATTCCACATCCTAGCAACTCACTGCAGTAAAAAAATTCCCATCTCACCTCCTGCCCTTAAGAAGTACTTTCCATTGTCAGTTCTACATTCGATTTTTATTAGTTTGAACCTGTGACATCTCAAATGCCATCAGTTATCAGATAAAATAAATGGGTTACCAATGAGCCACTGTTAAAAGCACATCATGCAAAGTATCTATGTTAATGCATTTACTGGGCATTTGGGAGGATTTCAGCAATACATTTGATGCATAATTGTCATTAAAATTGTACTTATGTCTTTTTTTATTGCTGAAGATCTATGCATGATCCTTTTTCATCCTGTGGATGCACATTACATCACTGCCAAGTAAATTCAATCAAACCACACAAAAATGACTTTAAATATTTAAATTATCATGTTATTACTAATGCATGATGCGCGCAAGGCCAGAATTGGATTTCTGTGCATCAGAACACATTAATGCCTCTGTACATATTTATGACTTGAAATAAGCATTTGCAGTAACGCAGATGAACAAAAAAAATGATGGCCCAATATGTTGAATTTTTAAAAAAAGAACAGTTGAGTCCATTCATAACAGGTATTTCTACATTTATCAATAAAACACCATTGCAATGCTGAGGTGTAGTCTTTCAAACGGTGCACTTATAACCATGCCCAGCTGGTTGGTTTCCCGGGTATGTCTGTAGGCCCCAGTGCACTATATTTGAAGACAGAGGGGTCCTTCCTAATGTTCTAGCTTATATTTATTCCTCAACTAACATCACTAAAAACTGATTATCTGGCTGCTGTCTCATTCCTATTTGTAGATCTTTGTTATGCACTAAGTGGCTGCTTTGTAACAGTGATTACGCTTCAAAAGAGGTATCTAATGATCTCCAAAATTGTTTGGGACACCCCAACATTGTGAAAGGTGCAATCAAAATGAAATGCATTCTCCCATCTAAAAAGAACAATAATAGCTTTGCAGCATGACAAAAGGGGCATAATTTTAAAGTGAAAGACAGCAGGTTCAGAGGGCATTTGAGGAAAAACATTTTCATGCGGAGGGTGGACGACATCTGGAATGCACTGCCTGGGATGGTAGTTGAGGCGGGGAATATCACAACCTCGAAGAAATTCTTAAATGAGCACTTGAAATGTCATAACATTCAAGGCTATGAGCCGAGTGAGGAAAGTGGGACAAGTATAAGTAATAGTATATTTCTGATGACACAGACTCAATGGGCCAAAGGGCCCTTTTATATACAATATATTTAGGAGCATGAGTAGATCTCCATAAGAACATAAAGACCGGGAGCAGGAGTAAGCCATCTGGCCCTTCAAGCCTGCTCCACCATTCAATAAGATCATGGCTGACCTTTTTTGGCCTCAGCTCCATTTACCTGCCCTCTCTTCATAACCCTTACTTCCTTTACTGTTCTATCCTATCTTATCTATTCCCTTCATAATTTTATATGTTTCAATAATATCCCCCCTCATTCATCTAAATTCCAATGAATATAATCCCAGTCTACTTAGTCTCTCCTCGTAAACCAACCCTCTCAACACCAGAATCAATCTAGTGTACCTCCTCTGCACCCCCTCTAGTGCCAGTACATCCTTTCTCAGGTAAGGAGACCAAAACTGCACGCAGTACTCCAGGTGTGGCCTCACCAGTACCTTATACAGCTGCAACATAACCTCACTGCTTTTAAACTCAATCCCTTTAATAATGAAGGACAAAATTCCATTTGGGCTGACCTTTTTTGGCCTCAGCTCCATTTACCTGCCCTCTCTTCATAACCCTTACTTCCTTTACTGTTCTATCCTATCTTATCTATTCCCTTCATAATTTTATATGTTTCAATAATATCCCCCCTCATTCATCTAAATTCCAGAATATAAACCCAGTCTGCTCAGTCTCTCATCACAAAGAATCCAGAATCAACCTAGTGAACCTCCTCTGCACCCCCTCTAGTTGCCAGTACATCCTTTCTCAAGTAAGGAGACCAAAACTGTACGCAGTATTCCAGGTATGGCCTCACCAGCACCCTGTGCAGCTGCAACATAGTCTCTCTGCTTTTAAACTCAATCTTTTTTGCAATGAAGGACAAAATTCCATATGCCTTCTTAATTACCTGTTGCACCTGCAGACGAACATCTGTGATTCATGCACAAGGACACCCAGGGCCTTCTGCACAGCAGCTTGCTATAATTTCTTACCATTCAAGTGATAGCCCTTTTTACTGTTATTTCTACTGAAACGGATGACTTCACATTTATTAACATTGTACTCCATATGCCAGATCTTTGTCCACTCACTTAAACTATCCCTGTTCCTTTGCAAAGTTTCACAGTCCTCTGCACACTTTGCCCTACCAGTCATCTTAGTGTCCCCCGCAAACTTTGACACACCAGATGTGGTTCCCAACTCCAAATCATTTATTTCAATTGTGCAGTCCCAACACTGATCCCTGAGGCACACCATCAGTCGCTGATTGCCAGCTAGAATAACACTCATTTATTCCCAATCTTTGCTTCCTGTTCGTTAACCAATCCAGTATCCATGCTAATACGTTGCCCGTAACACCTTGCATCTTCATCTTATGCAGCAGTCTTTTGTGTGGCACCTTGTCAGATGCCTTTTGGAGATCTAGATATACCGCATATTATTGGTTCCCCATTATTCACCGTGTTCATAATATCTTCATAGAATTCCTCAGGATTAGTTAAGCATGACCTGTCTTTCATGAACCCATGGTGCGTCTGCCCAACAGGACAATTTCTATCTAGACGCCTTGCTATTTCTTCCTTAATAATAGACTCAAGCATTTTCCCCACTACAGAAATTAAGCTCACTGGTCTATAATTCCCCAAGTGTTGTCTACTTCCTTTTTTAAACAGTGATATCACATTTGCTGTTTTCCAATCTGCTGGAACTGCCCCAGAGTCTAGTGAATTTTGGAGGACTACCACAAGTGCCCCGACAAGCCTGCTCAGTCATTCAATAAGACCAGAACTGATCTAATTATTCCACATTCTTATCTACCCCTGACTATCTTTTGCCCTCCGCCTTAAAAATATTCAAAGACTCTGCTTTCACTGACACTTCAGGAAGAGAATACCAGAAATTCATTTTACCTGTGAGAAAAAGTTCTCCTCATCTAAATCTTAAATTACTGACACCTCATTTAAAAACAGATACCTCCCTGTTCTCTATTTTCACAAAAGAGAAAACTTCCTTTCCACATCCAATCTGTCATATCACCTCAGGATCTTATATGTTTCAAACAGGTCTCTTCTTAATCATTTACATTCCAGTGGGTACAATCCTAGTCCAGGAATTAATCAATTAAACCTTCTCTAAAATGTGTTCAACTCATTTATATCCTCGGTCTAGATTAGAGTGGTGATGGAAAAGCACATCAGGTCAGGCAGCATCCGAGGAGCAGGAAAATTGACGTTTCGGGCAAAAGCCCTTCATCAGGAATAGAGGCAGGGTGCCTGCAGAGTGTGAGATAAATCCCTCAGTTAGTACTGGAGATGTTGTCTCACCATTGCATTGTTTATCTGTAGCATCACCTTCCTACTTTTGTATTCAATTTCCCTTACAATACATTGTAATATTTTATGAATTTCCTTAATTATTTGCTGTACCTGAATACTATTATTTTGTTATTAATATGCAAGGGCGCCTCTGCCTCTCAGAGCTCTGTAACGTCATATAATTTGGATAACGTGCTAATTTTAATTCGCCATTTTTAAAAAATTCATTCAATGGGATGTTGCTGGTTAGGCCAGCATTTATTTCCCTTACCGACTCGCTGTTGAGAAGCCTGTAACAATGATACAGTTGGACAAGGATGATGATTTTCAGTGACTACAGGTCGGCACCATTATTAACTTTGTGCTTAGGTTTAAAACCATGGGCATTTATTAGCCACACTGAGTAACATTTGAAAAGTTAACTAGTGAAGAAATTAAAGCCATAACACTTTCATTTTCATAGGTAAATTGCCTGAACACAGTGTATTGGGTTACTAGGTGGAAACTTTCGGTGTTGGAGTCAGAGTCAGGAGGGAAATAGAATACTATAAAGATAATGATACATTAAAGGACAAAAGAGTTGTGTAGAAAACACAATGGAATTCGAAGCAACTGAAAAGACATCAGCTCTTTTCTCTCCTTACAGATGCTGCCAGACCTGCTGAGATTTTCCAGCATTTTCTCTTTTGGTTTCAGACATAGTCTTCACAGTTGGAATGGACATCGTTCTGAGGCTGGAGCAGTTTTCAGATGAGGAGGCAAAACAAAAACATTTATGGAGTCCGAAAGAGTGGTGACCAGAGTCAAGTATCAGACAGCAAGACTGCATTATTTTAAGGTATACTTTTGAGCTCACTTACAGGTCAGGAGTCAATGGGAGCTTAGAGAAAATCAAAATTAAAGGAAACTCACTAATGTTTTGCTGGCTTCATTCCCAGTCATGCGTTACGTGACATGTTGAAGTATTTTTATGGTTCACCCTTTGTGACCAGCATGTAGGAAAGGTTTGGATGATATGATCAAGCAAGTGCAGCATCAACATGCAATATTGAGAGTGTGTATGTGTGTGTGTGTGTGCACATGCTTGTATGTGTGTACGGATGCACGTGTATGTGCGTGTGCATGTGAATGCATATGTGTACGTGTGTGAGGAGGATGGTGGTGGTGGTGCTGAGAAGATGCTCATTTTAATTGCACTATACTGACCAAATGTTGACGTAATTTGGGTTCTGCCATTGCAAATGTTGCCTAAAACAATTGCTTCAAAAATTCTGAAATTGGGAGTAAGTGTAAAGCAAGTATCCATCATTTCTAAGATGCATAGAATATTTTTAAAATGGGTAGGTTGATGTAAAGTATTTGTAAACCATGTATCAATAAATCTTATTTGTTTATCTCCAATTTTACATATAAAGCCCTGAAAGAGATAAAATTGAACAATGATATACATTGTATAAGAGACCCCTGAGATTTATGAAGTCGAAGAGATAATAAGGTAAATCAAAGGTTGAAAGTTTAGCTATCAAGATAGTTACGTTTTGAAGACCCTACAAGTACTGAAGGATTTATACAATTTTTATCAATTTTAGAGTCTTTATGAAACCTTTTATCTATGTGAATCCACCCTAACAAAGTGCTAAAATAACCTGTGTCCTATTCCAGCACAAATAAATCATGAATAATTCATATTGCAAGAAAGATTATAGGATTTGGAGAATGTTGGGCAAAATTCATGCCATCATGCCTATGCAAATGTTAGCTTCTCTACCAGACCCTGAAGAGCAATCAGTCATTTTATAATCACAGATGATTGATCCTCTTTTTTCACCACTAATCAACTAACAACATGATACTATTTAGAAGCAAACTGAGCTGCATAAGAACTACTTCTATTCTCTTGAGTGCTTGTGTTAGCTGAGTTTTGGTACCTGGAAATGCTTATGTAAATGGCTGTTAAAAGTACTTTTGTGAAAGCTTTAATCTCATAAGGCACACAGGAGAAGAATGGAAGATTAAGTTGTTAAAGAGTTCAATTTCCTCTGTCAAGAAAAATGTCTAACTTCCAGTTTATATTTTTGAATTTTCCATTAAGATGGTATGATTATTTGTAAAGTTCCATCTTGGAAGTTGGTGCGAGGGAATCTGAAGGCTTATTTTGTTCACAGGTATTTTAGTAAGTTTTGAGTTCTTAAAGTGAACAGTTCAGTGCAGTAAAAAAAAGTTGAGAAGGATAATCTATTTTGTAACCCACCAAAAGACATCCAGTGTAAATTTGATTTTTATTTTTTGTGTTGCTTAAAACAAAGTCTTTCAAACCTTTTAATCTCCTGTTATATACTTCATGTTCCTTAATCATGAATGTTTTATTCTGTGAGTTAAAAGAGCACTGACAGCCTCTTTTAAGTGCTTTCAGTAACTGACTTCCATAGTTAAAAAATAAAACAAATGACATTATGATCCAAAAAATCAGGATTCACTTTGGGATCTGACTTGTCCACTATTAGCATCAGTTGTCATCCTAACTTTGCATAGGGCGGAAAGTAATCTTTTACATTGTAAGTTTGGAGCAACTATATTAAAACATGACTATAGCATAATGCATTTGAGTAAGGGAGAATAAAACATTACAGCGTGCTACAAGCCCTTTGGCCATCTATGTTGTATCGATCTGTGGAACCAATCTGCAGCCTATCTATCCTACACTATTCCATTTTCATCCACATGTTTATCCAATAACCAATTCAATGCCCTTAACATTGGCGAGTCTATTACATTTGCAGGCAGGGCATTCCATGTCCCTCTTGCTCTCTGAGTAAATAAACTCCCCTCTGACATCGGTGCTATACCTATCACCCCTCAATTTAAAGCTATGTTCCCTCATGCTAGGCATCACTATCCCAGGAAAAAGACTCTCACTGTCCACCCTATCAAACCCTCTTAACTGAGACATGTAAGATAATCAGTCACCACTCAGCCCTCTTCTCTCCAACAAAAACAGCTTCAAGTCCCTCAGACTTTCCACATAAGACCTTCCCTCTATACCTGGCAGCATCCTAGTAAATCACCTCTGAACCCTTTCTAAATCTTCCACATCCTCCCTATAATGTGGTGGCCACAAGTGTACATAATACTCCAAGCGCGGCAGCACCAGTGTTTTGTACAGCTGCAACACAATCTCGTGACTCCGAAACTCAATCTCTTTACCAATAACAACTAACATCCATATGCCTTCTTAACAACACTATCAACCTGGATGGCAACTTTCAGGAATCAATGTAAATAGACACAGAGATCTCTCTGCTCATCTACACTACCAAGAATCTTACCATTAGTCCAGTACTCTTTATTCCTGTTGCTACTTCCAAAATGAATCACCTCACACTTTTCCACATTAAACTCCATTTGCCACCACTCAGCCCAGTTCTGCAGCGTATCTATGTCCCTCTATAACCAACAAAATCCTTTGACACTATCCACAACTCCATTAATCTTAGTGTCATCCGTAAATTTACTAACCCATTCCATTATGCCTCATCCAGGTCATTTATAAAACTGACAAACAGCAATGGCCCCAAAACAGATCCTTGCAGTACACCACTAGTAACTGAACTCCAGGATGAACATTTCCCATCAGCCATCACTTTCTGTCTTCTAACAACTAGCCAATTTCTTGATCGAAACCATTAAATCACCCTCAAACCCATGCCTCTATATTTTCTGCAACAGCCTACTGTGAGGAACCTTATCAAATGCTTTATTGAAATCCATATACACCACATCAATGGCTTTATCCTCATCCATCTGCTTGGTCACCTTCTCAAATAACTCAATTAAGTTTGTGAGGTACAACCTACCCTTCACAAAACTGTGTTGACTTCAAAATATTTACCATTGCTAATAAATAACCCCATTATTTTTTCCATGGTCAGCTAATGAAAGTAAGCTGTTATTAATACTCACAACATTGCCATTGAAAAGATACTTCAGAGATCCAGTTTGTTGTGCTTAAATTTGGCCACCACTTGCAGTTACATTGCGATGTTGACGTTGTAATTTACAATGGAAAGTACTCACAGAAAAACAGAATTTTAGATTTGTGGACAGGAAATGTATTTCATAAACCGAGACTTACTAACAAATTGCAGGCTATTCCCCAAAGACTTAAAGTAAGTAACAAGAGATGAGTTCCTTCATGAGTGATACCCTCCCTCTCCACCTAATGTATAGAATGTGTATGCCTCATATTCGTACATCTTTTAAAAAGCTTGCTAAACATCTTTCTGTCATGAACTGACATGTTTCTAGCTACATGACAATGGAAGTATAACTTGACTTTGTGCTTCTCTCCAACCAGGTTTCAAAATATTGTCTTTTTTTAAAGAAATCAATGGACTTGAAATTCCAACAGTGTCGAAACAATTAAATTTCCATGATTCCAATGATGTCAAATTTTACAACTAACCATTAATTATTTTTATCACCAAAATTATTAATTTTAAGCTAGATGGTAGATTAATTGTATGAAATCAATCCAATAAAGTACAGTTGACATAGCTTTAGAAAAAGAGAAATTTCCTGACTCACGTCAGAGATGTTTTTCAAAGGAGTTCTGAGTTCCTTTGTCAGTGAGTGTGTGTGCATCTATTAGCCTCTGCAATTGTACTCCCAACACGAGGATTTGTGTATGCAGACTTTGACCCACAGCCGGAATGTGTCATCAGGGAGGGGATTGAAGGGCTCGAACATGGGCATTCAAAAAGCAGCGTTGAAACTGTAACAGAAAGTTATTATCATTCAGGAAGCATGCAATTAAATAAGTAAAACCTTTCTTCAACCAGCACCTATGAATGTCAAATGTGAAATGATTTCTGTTTGACCTCCATAATCTACTGAATTCGCAACCATAGCAAAATATTACAATTAAACATTTCCACAGTGTAAACATTCCTTTACACATTGTTTTTGAACATCCAAAGATGCCGGTTGGTATCAAAATTATGCTATTGATTTGTGTAGTGCAATTGCAACTGATGAGAATCCAGAATTATTTATCATAGCAACCCATCTTGAGAACAGATATATTTCCATTTTTACTGGTTATGTTTCCAGGTTCCAGAAATAAAAATACTTATTCTAATTGTAATTCTAATTGTATAAACTGTTCAACCCCAATTCAGATGAAAACCACACTGATTGTGTTATGCAAAGAGCTTGAGAGGTTCAAGATTAATGTATGTCTTCCCTCGTATTTTTGGAAAAAAATGATGACAGAAATGCATTTGCGTGCAGTTCATCTGAAAGCGTGTGAAATGGCAAATTCCAGTTTTAAATGACAAATTATTGTGCAAGCAATCTCTGAGAGAGAAAAAGGGTCAGGATTATGCTAAAACAATGAAAGAATATCAAATTAAGTCCACTGTGCTAATAGGAATAAAAATATTGAGTGGAAGTTCACTGAGAAGAGGCAACAACATGTATATCTATCTATGTACAACAAAAGCAAAGTCATTGGAGAAGAAAGATAAATTATAATCAAATTTCTCAAGAGACAGGAGGCTAATTATATATCTCTGTCGATATTAACAATTTCAACACGTCCTGTAAAAGTGTAGTTTGTATGCTGTTGCATATTCCAGCTTGTCACTTGTTAATATGCGATTTGTCTGTGCTTCATTATTTTTTGTACCAGTGCTGTACAAAGTGAGTAATCAAGAACAACTTTACTCCCTAATTTAAAGCAAATGTGCACCTAATCTCACACAGGTTAATGACTGGTGACTGTAGAACAAACTGGTGCGTTTTTCAATGCCCCGAACATCTTGACTGTACTGAACCAAACTGAAACTGTTGATCATTGTGGTAATCGTTGAAATTTTCTTTTGATGGTATCTCAAGTACTTAAAATTTGCGAATAGGTTTTTTTTTGTTTGCTTGATATTTAAATTCCAGCTCAGAAAATTGCTCAAGCAAGTGAATAGCCATCCCATAATCCAATTAGGAGGACTGCAGCATCACTTCACGTGGTCACATGGAATACAGGGAAAATTAGCCATTTAGAGAATGAACTGCCCCAAAGGGAGGAGACAGAGGGTGGTAGTAAAGAGTAGCTTTTCATACTGGAGACCTGTGACCAGTGGTGTTCCACAAGGATCAGTGCTGGGTTCACTGCTTTTTGTCAATTATTTTAAAGATTTGGATGTGGATATAGGAGGTATGGTTAGTAAGTTTGCAGATGACACCAAAATTGGAGGTATGGTGGAGAGTGAAGAGGGTTACCTCGGACTTCAACAGCATCTGGATCAGATGAGCCAATGGGCCAAGGAGTTTAAATTTTGATAAATGTGAGGTACTGCATTTTGGAAAGGTAAGTCAGGGCAGTTCTTATACACTTAATGGTAAGGTCCTGGGGACTGTTGCTGAACAAACAGACCTTGAGTGCAGGTTCATATTTTCATGAAAGTGGATTCACAGGTAGACAGGATAGTGAAGAAGGCATTTGGTATGTTTGAATTAGAGTGGTGCTGTAAAAGCACAGCAGGTCAGGCAACATCCAAGGAGCAGGAAAATCGACGTTTCAGGCAAAAGGCCTTCATCAGGAATAGAGGCAGAGTGCCTGCAGGGTGGAGAGATAAATGACAGGTGGGTTGGTGTGGGGAAAAAGTAGCTTGAGTACAATAGGTGAATGGGGGTGGGGATGGAGGTGATAGGTCAGAGAGGAGGGTGGAGAGGACAGGTGGAAAGGACTATAGGCAGGTAGGACAGGTCATGGGGACGGTGCTGAGCTGGCAGGTTGGAACTGGGGTAAGGTGTGGGGAGGAAACTGGTGAAGTCCACATTGATGCCCTGGGGTTGAAATATTCTGAGGTGGAAGATGAGGTGTTCTTCCTCCAGGCATCAGCTGGTGAGGGAGCGGCGGTAGAGGAGGCCTAGGACCTGCATGTCCTCGGCAGAGTGGGAGAGGGAGTTGAAATGTTGGGTCACAGGGTGGTGGGGTTGATTGGTGCGGGTGTCCCAGTGATGTTCCCAAAAGTGCTCTGCGAGGCGGCGTCCAGTCTCCCCAACGTAGAGGTGACCGCATCAGGAGCAGCGGATACAATAAATTACATTGGTGGATGTGCAGGTAAAACTTTGATTGATGTGGAAGACTCCTTTGGGGTCTTGGATGGAGGTGAGGGAGGAGGTGTGGGCGCAGGTTTTGCAATTCCTGCGGTGGCTGGGGAAGGTGCCAGGACGGGAGGGTGGGTTGTTGGGGGTATGGACCTGACCAGGTGGTCACGGAGAGAATGGTCTTTGTGGAAAGGGGTGTGGAGGGAAATATATCTCTGATGGTGGGGTCCGTTTGGAGGTGATGGAAATGTCGGCAGATGATGCAGTTTATGCGAAGGTTGGTAGGGTGGAAGGTCTTTGGTATGTTTGCCTTATTGTTCATTGCATTGAGTGTATGAGTTGAGAGGTCATGTTGGGGCTGTACAGGACATTGGTGAGGCCAGTTTTGGAATACTGTGTTCAGTTCTGGTCTCCTTGCTATAGAAATGATGTGAAACGTGAAAAGATTTACAAGGATGTTGCCAGGGTTGTTGTGTATGAGCTAGGGAGAAGCTAAATAGACTGTGGCATTTCCCTGGAGCATCGGAGGCTAAGGGGTGACCTTATGGAGGTTTATAAAATCATGAGGGACATGGATAGGATCAATAGACAAGGTTTTTTCCCTGGGGTAGAGAGTCCAAAACTAGATGGCATAGGCTTAAGGCATGAGGGGAAAGCTTTAAAAGGGGCAATTTTTTCACGCAGATCTTGGTACATCTATGGAACGAACTGCCAGAGGGAGTGGGTACAGTGACAACATTTAAAAGGCAATTGGATGGTTGTATGAATGGGAAGAGGTTAGGGTGATATGGGCCAAATGCTGGCAAATGGAACTAGGCTAATTGACGATATTTAGTCGGCATGGATGAGTTGGACTGAAGTATCTGTTTTCAAGCAGTATAGCTGTCTGGTTCTATGACTCGACAGCTTCAGAAAAACAACAACTTGTTTTCAAAGGGTCCTAAACAAGAGATTTGCATGCTTTGTATGCCCTTGATCTGTTTTTATTAAGATCATTCTACTTTCTTCCACTCTTTACAAAACTAAAGAAAAAGTCTTATACAAACTCAACAATTAATGGTGCAGCCAATATTAGTGGCTGTTGGTGAAATATATTTGTACCCTTTTGCTTATGCACCATATTGCCGTGGTCTGGTGACTTCTAATCTAAGTGTTATCTATATTGAACAATAAGGTAGAAACCATTAAAACCAACACATGGAGCACAATGTCAAAGTACGCTGCTGAAATTGTCTAGATTTTTCGAGGTGTAAGTTTCTCCGACAGTGAGAAACACCAGAAAACTGTGAAAAATAACCTCAGTCTGCAAGTTTGCACCACTCATTCAATCAGAATGGTTTGAAGCTTTTCTGTCCCACCTTTGGTGGTGATACGTGATTTGAGACAGAACTGGAACTTTGTCCAGCCTCAAAGGCAAAATTATGAGAGTTTCAAAGAATTAAGCATAAAATCTGAATAATTAAGAGTACGAGCTATATTGTCAGTGGTAGGGAAAAAGTGCAGCAAGCTAAGTTATAGTCTCGATCTCAGAAAATCCAAGCTGGAGAACATTTGAAGGCTTTGAAGAACTATCTTGAAAGCTCTACTAATGTAATTAATGGTATTAATTAATAATGTAATACATTTTGAACATTTATAAATGTTTTGCTAGAAAGAAGTAAAATGAGCTTCTGAAGATGGCTGTTGGATGCCAATGAGTCAATCTGCAACATGGAACAGATTGACACCATTTACTCTCAAGGTGATTAATCATTTGCTAGAATCATAATCACAGGAGAGCATTCCTTTAACGCTTTTAGTGATTTTTTTGTATATTTGTGGATCCACAACTACTTCGGAATCTATGTCTATGATTGTCTGAAGAATCTTAACTAAAAGCTAATCTTAGTATTGTTACAGAATGATGAAATATTCTTAAGAAACAACTAATTAGTGTGAAATGTTCTTATCTGTGTGTCATGTGGAAACAAATACACCTGCACATTCTATCTCAGCTAGAACCTTGAGTCTACAGAGCTCCTATTGTTCTACTTATGAAAAATGCATGAAACAAACTAACTACTGTCAGCCATATTATGCTGCATTAGCCATGGGCAGCTATTGGCCATTTTGTGCTGCTCAGTCATGGGCAAACCTAACAACGTCTCTTGAGTGTCCCCAATTTTAATCCCCATCATACATTGTCCTAATCCAATTGTTCGAGAATTGATCCCTGAATCTCTGTCTTTTTATTTCTCTTTCTTCCTTTCAGAAAATTGACCTCTTTTGATTTCTTTTGATCACCTTGCCTAATATTGCTTTGAGTCTTGGTGCTATATTCTGCTTCATAGTACTCCTGTGAATTGCCTATAACATTTTATTCTGTTAAAGGTAATATACAAATTCAAATTGTTTTTGTTATACATATTTAACTATGTTTGGTGCAGTAAATGTCTTAATTTGAATGTATCTGTCATTGAAAAAGAGTCCACATTTATCTAATTAACTCAGAAAACAGTATAATTTGTTCAAATACCTACAAGTAGAAAAGGCTACCAGTGCTTATATTGGTACCTAGCTCAACTTAGAATCATATTTGTAATTCAAAGAACAAATGTCAGACTTAACATTCGGAAAAAAAAAACACATGCCCATACACTCAAACTATGTTTAACAACTTTTGTCTTCAAATGTGCTTGCTTTCCCAGGTTGGTGTGAGCTCTGACCTTCTGTTAATCTCGCCTCCACTATTATATTAAATCTATAACACTCACAATAACTTCCTGCATCCGTGGTATTTTCTCCTCTCTGTGCTTTTTGTATGTCACCAGCCATGTGAACTTTCTTTGCATGCACAGCATGAACATCTTTTTTTGGCAGTTCCTACAAAAAAAGTAGGTACATGATGTTTAAAAATTGGTCACATCCAATTATCCAACTTTAGTTTCTATATCACAGGACAATGTTAAGGGTTAAAACAGAATCTGTTTCCACTTGAGTGAACAATGCCATAGAAGATTTGTTAACGAATGAAAACACCTTATACAAAGGACCTTTCTCTGTGCTGTAGATCTCTATCGCTCTATGATTATCTAGTGCAAGCTCACAATATTTTTGATTAGGCTGCATTGTCAGCAACAATGAAAAGAAACATCATAAATTCTCAGATCTTTAGAAACTGGCCTTTCTGAAGGCAGGATTTGTAAATGGCTGCTAATGCAGCAAATCATCAGTCTGCAATTATCTTCCAGTTGACAACAGGAAATATTTGTTTTCATCACTGAGTGTGCCTGAACAGTGACCTTAAATACTGTCACATTTTCCACATGACTGCAGTGGTACTTCATACCTTGGCTAGCCTCCCAATTTCCACCCTCTATACATTTCAGCTAAGTCAATAACTCCACTATCACATTCCAACTCATATCAAGGTTGTTTTGCCCATTCCTCCCAAATCTTGTTGATCCGCATTGGCCCCAGCCTCAAGTTTAAAATTTTGCATTATTGCATTCACATCTTCATTTCTCCCTCGGTCTACAGTCTTCTTCAGCCCCATAACCCTTAGAAATCTCTGTGCTCCTTGGTCCCTTGTGTGTCTGTCATTTTAATCACTCATCTTCACCTATTGAACCCCTAGGCTCCCTCCTTAAAACATTCCAACTCTTCTCTCTCTCTCTTCTCCTTTAACTGCAGGACTTGTACATTTAATGGTAAGGTCCTGGGGAGTGTTGTCAAACAAAGAGACCTTGGAGTACAGGTTCATACTTCGTGACAAGTGGATCCGCAAGGTGAACAGGATAGTGAAGAAGCCGTTTGGGACACTTGCCTTTTTTGGTCACATTAGGGCTGTACAGGACATTGATGAGGCCACTTTTGGAATACTGCATTCAATTCTGGTCTTCCTGCTACAGGAAAGATGATGTGACACTTGAAAGGGTGCAGTAAAGATTTACAAGGCTGTTGCCAGGGTTCGAGGGTTTGAGATAGAGGGAGAGGCTGAATAGACTGGGGCTATTTTGCCTGGAACATTGGAGGTTAAGGGGTGACCTTATCGAAGTTTCTAACATCATGAAGGGCATAGATAGGATAAATAGACAAGGACTTTTCCCCAGGGTAGAGGAGTCCAAAACTAGAAGGTATAAGTTTAAGTCGAGAGGAGAAAGATGTAAAAGGGGCCTAAGGGGCAAATTGAATTGAATTGAATTGAATTGAACTTATTGTCACATGTACTGAGGTACAGTAAAAAGCTTTGTCTTGCGAGCAATACAGGCAGATCATATAGTTAAGAAGCATAGATAGTAAATAATAGGTAAACAGTGGCAAGAACACAGGTACAGGTGAAAGTTAAGAGTTTGTGAGTCCATTCAGTATTTAACAACACTAGGTAGAAACTGTTTTTCACACAGAGGGTGGTGCATGCATGGAATGAGCTGCCAGATGAAGTGGCTGAAGTTGGTACAATTCCATATTTAAAAGGCTTCTGACTGGGTATAGTAATAGAGTCATAGAGGTGTACAGCATGGAAACAGACCCTTCGGTCCAACCTGTTCATGCCGACCAGATATCCCAACCCAATCTAGTCCCACCTGCCAGCACCCGGCCCATATCTCTCCAAACCCTTCCTATTCATATACCCATCCAAATGCCTCTTAAATGCTGCAATTGTACCAGCCTCCACCACTTCATCTGGCAGCTCATTCCATGCATGCACCACCCTCTGTGTGAAAAACAGTTTCTACCTAGTGTTGTTAAATACTGAATGGACTCACAAACTCTTAACTTTCACCTGTACCTGTGTTCTTGCCACTGTTTACCTATTATTTACTATCTATGCTTCTTAACTATATGATCTGCCTGTATTGCTCGCAAGACAAAGCTTTTTACTGTACCTCAGTACATGTGACAATAAGTTCAATTCAATTCAATTCAATTCAATTTGCCCCTTAGGCCCCTTTTACATCTTTCTCCTCTCGACTTAAACTTATACCTTCTAGTTTTGGACTCCTCTACCCTGGGGAAAAGTCCTTGTCTATTTATCCTCTCAATACTCTGACCAATAAAGGAAAGCATACCAAACGCCTTCTTCACTATCCTATCTACATGCAACTCCACTTTCAAGGAGCTATGAACCTGCACTCCAAGGTCTCTTTGTTCAGCAACACTCCCTAGGACCTTACCATTAAGTGTATAAGTCCTGCTAAGATTTGCTTTCCCAAAATGCAGCACCTCGCATTTATCAGAATTAAACTCCATCTGCTACTTCTCAGCCCACTGGCCCATCTGGTCAAGATCCTGTGGGACTAGATTAATGTAGGATATCTGGTCGGCATGGATGTATTGGACCTCTGTGACTCTATGCTTCTGAAAACCCATCTTCTGATACTCCTAGGGATGTTTTGCTATGTTACATTATTGACTATAAGATACTTTGGGATATCAAGATTTGTGAAAGTTACAATTTAAATACAGTGATTTTTCATTTTCTTTGAAAGCTGGGCACATTTCTACAAGTTAATGATCACATCTGTTCACCAGATTCTGACCTGTCAATGAACATTGCCAGTGTTGGCAACAGTAGCTGCAATATTCGAAAAACTAATACTCTGTGATAAATGGAGAAAATAATATTAATTCATATTGCAATGGATATAGTCCTTCTTCAGTCCTCAAAATTACGGGCAAGATCTGAAATTGTCAATATTGTGTGTCATTAGCCCTGCGAGTCCTCAGCTGCAGTGTTCCTGTAGATATAGCGTCTAACCTTTGGGGCATGTTATGATAGATTTGCTGGCCTGTTGTTTAGTCTTCCAGATGAATGAAGGATACATGAAGGTCAGTGGCTAAGATCAGAGATGGATCGAGGGCAAAATGAGTTGCAGGGAGGCAGTACATTGGATTTGTTTTTTTGGCAAACAGTAATGGAAAAAGTAAAATATATTTGAACTGAACCTAAAGAAAAACAGGGTATAACAAAGAAAAGAAAGCGAAATGAAAATGGAACTAATTTTCATGTAATGCACAGGTTAGATTGAAAATATAAATCTTTGGCAGATATTCAGAAAAGCTTAAAAATATCATGTCAATCAAAAGACCAGAGAGCACAAAAGATTAGTGAATGTGAATCTAACCAAAGTTGATGGCATATATGTTACCTCTCTGTGCCGGTCATAATTAATTTGAACAAAGCAGATCTGATAGCTGTATTCCAGTTCCCAGAGAATATGTCACAATGCGACAATTATTGGCACTATATTACTATTCTCTTTCTTTTGTTAGATTATGGGCACCACCAGCAACTTTGATATTTGTTGCTCATCCCCTTCCCATTCATGATGATTGTAAGTTGTCTTGGTAAAATCTTCTTTGCTCGGAGTAAATTATATAGAGCGATGAGTTTCTTTTGCTTGGTATCATCCCAAGCAACATTGCATGTTAACTGCAGCTAGTGCAGTGTTACAGGAGAAGAAGGCAGGCACAAGTACATTCCCCATGTGTTCTGCAACCCCAGAATCATTGAATTCCTACAGTGTGGAAGCAGGCCATTTGGTTCATTGAGTCCACACCGACTCTCTGAAGAGCATCCCACACAAACTCAACCCCACAAGCCTAGCCCTGTCACCCTTATGATGATACTACTCCTTTAACAAGTTTGTGTTGTCCTTAGTTTTATTCAAAAGTGATTTAATACATAGATTCCAAAATGTCTGGCTTCATTTCCTTGAAGAGACTTTTAAGTTAAAAAAAAACACTTGTACAATGAAAAGGAAGTAGTCAGTTCTCCCACCTCAGCTTTCCTTTTGTTTGGGTGGGGTTGGGTTTTAGCAGTCTGGCTGTTCAGAGAAAGCAGTCAGCTTGTTTCAGCAGCCATCTGTCTCTCTCTGACATCTACCCAGTAAGACTCTGTGTTTGAACTTATTTGTTGTGTCAATGGGTGTTTATCAGGATTGTTGCAAGTATTTGGAAATAGAGTAGTAAGCAGGAACTCATTTGCCCCGGATTGATGGCCTGTTGAGTTCTCTGGAGCAGCTTTTAGGTCGGTTAAGTTATTCTATATTCTGCTCTCTTTTGTTTGTGTTTCATTTGGTAACCTTGCAAATAAATTCTGTTTTGTTTAAAACTAAGTGGTTGGGTCAGCTGCGTCAGTCCTGCGATATCCACTTGACACCTGCTTAAAACAACTAGAAATGTTAGGGTCTGGGCTACTTTCCTGAAGTGTTTTGAGGTGGCCTGGTCTGGTACATAAGACCCTGCATTTCCCATGGCTAATCCATCCAGCCAACATATCCCTGGACACAATGGGTAATTTAGCGTGGCCGATCCACCTAACCTGCACATCTTTTGGCATCTTTGGAAGGCTTTCAGTCAAAATGATTCTAATATCACATTGCCCAATTAGCTGATGGAACACCAGGACTGAACTTCCAAGTGCAGGAAAGGGCAAACAATGGTTACAATTAAGCTTCAGAAAAAAATTGGTTTCTTTGAGAATCCTGATGCCTCAGAAATGTAATGCAATTTGGGTAGGAGGGTAGGGTAAAGGAGAGTAGTAAGCAGGAACTCACTTGCCCTGGATCGATGGCCCGTTGAGTTCTCTGGGGTGCTTGTTAGTGAGTCAGGACACTATTTTCAAATCAGAAATCATCAAATCTGAATAGTTTGGTTCACAGTTGTATAGCTATCAGGCTCAATGAGGGGTCTAGATACAAGGTTCTGGTGGGGCCTAATAGGTAGATGCTGAGATATTGTATTCATTGGTCAGGGAATCCAAATCAGTGAAGCATACTCTGAAGATAAAAGGCCAATCATTTATGACTGAGATGAGGAGAAACTGCCTCACTTAAAGAGTTGTGAATAATTAGAATTCCAGAGGGAGTGCATGTTCCATCATTCAATACATTTAGGGCTGGGATTAAGAGAATGTTGATCTCTCAGGGAACCAAGAGAGCTGGGGCATGGATGGAAAAGTGGAGTTGAAGTTCAAACTCAGCCATGATCATGTTGGATGGACTGCAAGTCACAAGTAAGTTCATGTGCACAAGGTTCGGATAAGGACGACACTGTCAAGGATTATGGAGAATACTAGCTCCATGTTGGCAAGGGAGAAAGCACAGTGCTTGGCCTCTCTGTGGTTTCCATTCTAGCCCCTGCTATCCTGCAAATTTGGAGGCACTGCCAATGAGCCCCCTTATCTGTTGAAGCCTTTGTATGCACAGGTCACCTACTCCTCTGTCATCCTTGTGAAGGGGCAATCACACTCTCAGGAAAATCTCAGATTTCACCACAAACAACTCCAAAGCACTGCAGAGCACTTCCAGGAACATTGCAATCAAAAAGGAACCTAAAAACAAATTGTGGGCCCAGACCTTCGAGTACCAAGTGAGGCAGGGTTCTTTTTGTGCTCCAACACATGTTATCTGGATAGAAACTACAAAAATGTTGCCCATGATGTCAGCTGGATAACTCTGTTGCCACATCAGCTGGTTTGACATCAAGCCAGCTTCTATTTCAGGTTTTCCAGCGCAACACACTCATTCCAAGGCTTGCCCTTGCACCCAGCAGCTCAACATGGATACTCATTGGAGGCCTCCTTTATGCCATTCAATCCGAATACTCCACACTATTTTTACATATTTAATTTCTCAGGGAATCAAGGAATGTAGGAAGTGGGCAGGAAAGTGGAGTTAAGGCAGAAAATATCTGATTGTGTTGAACAGCAAGCTCAAAGGATTGTATTACTTCTGCTTCTAATCTTTAAGTTCTGTTTGGGTATCGATGTTTCTTCATCAGAGGTCTGCTTGTGTTCACTCTCTCAATGATAATCCTGAACTGGCTGCCATGCTCATGTTTCCTGGATAGCTGAAGGCATAAAAGTAGAGCAGGAAGGGTTATGCTGTGGGAAATGGCATTTGTATCAAAAGCAACAGGTATAGAGGGATATATACAAGTTAAGTAACTGGGTAAAAACTTGACAGATGTAATCTGTGGAAAAATGTGAGGTGGCAGGAAAAATAGAGGAGCTGAATGTTAGAGTCACAGAGCTATAGAATCATAGTGTCACGCAGCATTGAAACAGACCCTTCAGCACACCATAACTATGCCAACCAACAAACACCAAACTACATTAGTCCCATTTACGTGCACTCATTCCAGAGTCTATTATGCCCTGGCATTTTATATGCCCATCCAGATGCTTCTTAAATGCTGTGAGAGTTACCTGCCTCCACCGCCCTCTCATCGCATATTTCTGCCACCTCTGGGTGAAAGAAAACTTTTCCTCAAATTCCCCAAAAAGTATTTAACTCCTCACTTTAAACTTATGCTGTCTGATCTTGGACACGTCTGCTGTTTGGGAAAATGTTCTCACAATCTACCCTGTTTATGTCTCTCATAATTCTGTATACCTCAATTAGATTCCCCCTTCAGCCTCCTCTGCTTCAAGGAGAACAAACCCAGCCTACCGAATTTCTCCTCATAACTGAAACTTTTCAACCCAGGCAACATCCTGGTGAATCTCCTCTGCACCCTCTCCAGTGCAATCATGTCCTTCTGATAGTGTGGAGACCAGAACTGTACACAGCATTCCATCTGTGAATGAACCAGTCTTTTACAATGTTGTAATGAGACGTCGTGTTCCTATATTCTAACCCCAGCAAAAGAAGGCTGGTGAACCCCTTCTTCACCAGTTTAACTACCTGCTCTGATACGTTCAGGGATCTATGGACACCGATGTCCCTTTGTTCCTCACTACTCCCGAAAGACCTACTGTTCATCGTGCATATTCTTCCCTTATTGGATCTCTCAAAATACATCACCTCATACTTATCAGGATTAAGTTTCATCTGCCATTGCTCTGCCCAATTTACCAGCTGATCAATATCAGACTGCAGCCAGCGGCCATCCTCCTCACAATCAACAATGGACAAAGACTTCGAAAAGTTACAGCACAGATGGAGTTGGGCTTTGCTGTGAACAAACCACATTAAATTAACACAGGTTTAGCAGGCAATAGGAAGACAAAAGCAATGTTAGCCTTTATTTCAAAGGGGATAAAGTATAAAAATAGAGCACGATTGCTAAAACTATGCAAAGCACTAATTAGAACGCAATTGGAATATTGCAAACACTTTGGGTCCCAAATCGAAAGAGGATGCCTATAAGATGGCAGTACAGTAAGACTCTCCAGCCGGAGCTCCTCTGCTCATTAGCTCCAATTCCTTTTTCTTTCAGTTTTTCTCTCCTTGCTTCAGTTTTTCTTCCACCTTCTTGCACCCCAAACCTTTAACTTCTTAAACTACCTTAGTGGAGGAATGCAGGATGGAGAGGAGTCATGGAGCAAGTTGAAGCCTGAGCAGGGAACAGAATGAATCCTGGCTGAGTCCCGAAGTGAGTCTAGGCCGGAGCAAGGAGCAGAGTGATCGTGGACTGAGTCCTGGAGCGAGTTGAGGCTGGAGCGGGGAGCAGATCAAATGTAGGGAGCAGAGTGAGTGCGGGCAGAGTCCCGGAGCAAGTCATGGCCAGAGCAGGAAGCAGAGTGATTGTGGGCCGAGTCCCAGAGTGAGTCAAAGCTGGAGTGGGGATCAGAGTTCCAGAGTGAGTTGAAGCTGGAGTGGGGATCAGAGTTCCAGAGTGAGTTGAGGCTGGAGCGGGGAGCAGAGTGAGTGTCAGCTGAGTCCCGGAGCAAGTCGAGGTTGGAATGTGGAGCACAGAGATCATTGGTGGAATCGTGGAGCAATTCAAGGCCGCAGCAGGGAGCAGAGTGATCGTGGATCAAAGCAAGTCGAGGCTGGAGCAGGGATGAGGAAGCAAAGCGAGCCTGGGCTGGCAGGGAATACGGGTCCTGGACAGAAGCCAGTGCACGGAGGCATTGAGGCCTCATGTTGTGAAGCCTGGTGGGCACGGATTCAGTGTAAAAGGACAAGTTGAGTATTTTAAATATACTTCATATTATCCTCCTAACTTTTTAAGCTCTGTATTCCATGCTTGTCTATTTTTCTACTATTTCAATTCAGTAACAACACTTAAAGTATCTGTACCTAGGCATCGTGTACCTAAGCTGTTGCTGAGAGGCAATATTACAAACTTTTCAATTCACTCAGTGGATGCACCTGACAGTAAAGGCTATTCTATTCTATTCTTAACCATTGAATGAGGAATAGTGAGCAGGTTGGGCTTGTACTCACTCGAACTTGGAAGAATTAGAGGGGATCTTACTTAAACATATACAATTCATAATGAATTTAACAGGCAAAATGTGGAAAGTTGTTTTCCCTTGAGGGAGAGTCTAGAACTAAACCCCATTTAATACAGAGATGAGGAGGAATTTCTTCTGTCAGGAAGTAGTAAAGCCTTGGAATTCTTCACTGCAGTGGGATGTCAAGGGTGATTCATTAAGTATAGACAAAGCTGACACAGGCATGTACTTAATTAGCAAGGGCATTGAGGGTTCTGGGGAAAAGGCAGGGAAGTGGAGTTGAAGATTATCAGATCAGTAATAATCACACTGATGGGCTGAATGGCCTATTTCAGTCCCCACATGTTATGCCAGATTGTAAGATCATGGTGAATTGATACTTAAGAAAAAGAGCACAAGGCATGATACCATATTTTCAGTGACACCAGATGCAACATCTCAGTTACTGTCAGCCCGCTACTGTGGAGGGTGCCCAGGAGATGCAGGTGTGTTTGTCTGCCAGTGGTTCTCTGCTACCCCTTCCTGTTGAGTGCAACACTGTCCTATAATACAGAGGAAAAGGTGTCAGTCAACGTGTTGTTACATGCTTGAGCTAAATCGTTAGAAAGATCTGGAAGATGTGAAGCATACATTTATAACACAATGAATGTAGAAGTTAAGAGCAGAAGGAGGCCACTCAGCACCTTCTCCATTGAACTTGGTTGATCTGACCATGGACTCAACTCCACTTTCTACAAATAGCTTAGTCACAACCTTATTGAATGGTGAAGTGGGTTTCAGAGGTTAACTGATGTACTCCTGCTCCTAGTTTGTATGCTTGTATGTGGGAGATAGATGCAGAACTGGTGCTTGCTTAAAGTTGGAAGAAAAACATCTGAACATTGGGTATGACTCCTTGTTGTTAATGGTTGATGGGGTTAACATTCACCAAGCAGCATGCATTTGCTAACCTTAACCACTTGTGTCAGGTCATTGAAACTTTCCTGACACATCCATGGGACCAAACTTTGGGAATTGACCTTTATGGTCACTTTCTTCCATTCCTGTTTATATGCTTTGAAGAACTGGTTCCCAATAAAAACACAACCTTGCTTTTGCTTTGATCTCATGGATTCAGGCCTCCCATAGCATTTCAGAGTTTGCCCGCTGGCTTGTTGCTTCTTTCCAATGTTACTTGTTTCCTCAAACTTTTCATGAAAAGTGACATACTTTCTTAGCATTTTATTTTCTTTGGAAGAAGGTAGTATTGATTATTCTATTATAGCAAGGATATAAATAAGCTAGAGAGGGTTCAGAAGAGATTTACCGGGATGTTGCCAGATATGGAAGGTTTGGGTGATAAAGAAAGGCTGGATAGGCTGGAGCTTTTCTCACTGGAGCGTAGGAGTTTATGAGATGATCTGATTGAGGTTTATAAAATGATGAGGTGTATATATAGGGTTAATGGTAGGTGCCTTTTCCACAGGATGAGAGATTTCAAGAGAAGAGGGGATGGGCATATTTTTAAGGTGAGAGGACAAAGATTAAAAAAGACATGGAAGGCAATTTTTATACACAGAGAGTGGTTTGCATGTGGAATGAACTTCCCAAGGAACTGGACGCAGTTACAACATTTAAAATACACTTAGATCAGTGCACAAATGATTCAAATGATGTTCAGCATGAATTAGCTGGACCGAAGGGTGTGTTTCCATGCCATTTAACTCCATGACTCCATGACTCTGTGTATTACTTATTACCCATCCCATTTGTCAAGGTTGTGATGGACTTTCTCATTGAACTAATGCTGCTGTGGTTTCCCCACTGTAAACCCGGGCAGAACATATCATAATTTTGACCAACAGAAACGACGGAACAATTCAAGCCAATGATATGGGGGATTCTGATAGTCCTACTATCTTTTTTGTGCTGGATCATTTTGCAGAGTTTGGTATGCGTTCTTGAAATAAGCATTTCTCAGAGTCTTTCCATCACATAAATATTCACTTCCCAATCTCTTCATTCATGTCTTCTCATTACTTTTGACCATTTCTTGCCTCAGACTCAAGCCTAGTTGAGAAAAATCAGAACCAAAGATGGAAATAGGTGAGTGAATGAGAGAAAGAGATATGAACTTATGAACAAGGAACAACAGGATGCCAATTAGCCCTTCCAGTCTGCTGTGCCATTCATTAAGACCATGGCTTATTTGATTTTAACCTCAACTCTACATTCCTGCATACCTCCCAATTATCTTTCATCTGCTAGTAATTATAATCAATCAACATCTGCCTTAAAAACATTTAAAGATCTGCATCCATTTATTCTCAGGAAGGAAGTTCCAAAGACTCACTACCCTCTGAAAGAAAAAAATATTTCCCCATTTTTGTGTTAAATAGGCACCCTTCATTTTTGAACTCTGACCCCTAGTTCTAGATGCTCCCTCAAGAGGAATCATCAAGATCTGGACAATGTTCAAGCTTGGCTGACAAGTGGCAAGTAATATTCACGTCACACAAATTCCAGACAATGATCACCTCCAATAAGAGATGATTTTACCACCACCCCATGACATTCAATGGTGTTACTGTCAATGGATCTCCCACATAGCGGGAGTTAACATTGATCAGAAACCCAACTGGACTCGCCACATAAACACAATGGCTACAAGGGCAGGTCAGATGATAAGAATACTGCAGCAATCCCTAACTCCCCAAAGCCTGTCCATTTATCTATAAGGCACAAGTCAGGAGTACGATGAAATACTTCCCATTTGCTTTGCAGTGCAGCTCCAACAAAACTCAAGAAGCTTGACACCATCCAAGGCAAAGCACCTTGCTTGATTGGCACCACATCCACAAGTATCCATTCCCTTCACACTGATGCTCAGTAGCAGCAGTGAGTATTATCTAGAAGATGCACAAGATTCATCAAAAATCTTTAGACAGCGCCTTCCAAACTCATTTCCAACGTGAAGGACAAGAGCAGCAGATACATTGGAAAATCACCACCTACATTCATGACATCCTGCCAGCCTGAAAAAAGATCCACTTATTCCTACTCTCTGCTTCCTGTTGCAAGCCAATCTTCTGTCCATGCCAATATGTAACCCCTGCATTATGAGCTTTTATTTTGTACAATAACCTTCGAAAAGGCATCTTATTAAATATCTGGTAGACATCTGAATACAAAAATTCAGCAGATCTGGCAACATCTGTTAAGACAGAAACAGAGTTAAAATTTGAGTCTTGATTGTAAAAGAGAAATAGAAATGGGGGCAAGAGTAGTCCATTTTACCCCTTCAAGCCTGCTCCACCATTCAATATGATCATGGCTGATGACTTCTCCAGAAATGAAAGGTACTGGAACATAATTGTTTTTACATATACTTTTTGAGGATGAGGGAAACAGTAGATGGTGTAGAGGGCCTGTGCAAAAGACAAAAGGGTTGTTAATAGTGGAGAAAGAAGAAAAGGAGTGTGAGCTGGATGTAAATAAAATTGTGAAAGGCAGAGAACAGGTTCTCTCTACTAAGTGCAAAGTAAACAAGGCACAAACACAATCTTGCTGTGGTGGGGAGATAGGGGCAGGGAATGTAAGAATATTGGTGAACAGACATCATGTTGTCAGTGGTGCTGGAAGAGCACAGCAATTCAGGCAGCATCCGAGGACAGGCAAAATC